>NC_060180.1:22603250-22903250 GCF_021184085.1 Oncorhynchus gorbuscha
AAAGCACCTCTCGCCTATGCACGTCGTCATACTTTTAACATATCACATCCATAACATTTCTCCTGCTTCTCTGAGCTGTCTCGTATTGCTGCACGCGAGAGCTTCGGTAGAGAATGTGTGCTCAACAAAAGGTATGAGAGTAGATATGGATATTTTTTTTTGGTCCCTGTTAAGATACCTTGATATTTAAACAATTTCCTCTCCTCGTCTCCCCTGTTATTCATGAGCTGATCCCTGATCCGCTATCTGTATAATCATCAACTAGATTTTGCCAAATCTGAGATATTCTGTCATTCGTTGGAGGTCATCTAGCAATGGTAGCAACCTTTGGTCATTTGACTTTAGTTTGACTGGCGTTACACCGTTTGTATGATTCAGCAACGCTATAGCCTACTCGGGGTGTGCTTTGTGTGTTCTGAGCGTGCTCTGCGTTGAGATAGCCTATGCCTACAGCTGAAATGCGCTGAATTAAGTGAGGAACACAATACATTTATGAACAGCCTGTTTCGCAATTCATAACAATGTCATTGGCGATCAAAGTTACTCTGTCATTACTAAATATCAGTTTCACTTGCTGTGAAATCTTTACATAGTGGCACAGCCAAGCCAGCAATGTGGCACAGCAACAGTCTTAGCTGGGAGAAAACTGGCATAGTGACCATATCTTGGTTTTAAAAGTTTTAAATGGGCACTTCCGATTTTTGCATTATTTCCCGGCACTCTCTGAATAAATATGAATTATTCCCAGTATTGAAACTTGGTAGATTTTTTGGGAAATATTCATCCCTACCAGTAGCTAGCTTGCTAGCTCGCATGCCAATCAAGTCTAACTAAAGCTACTGGCGAGTGTATCATGCTTGTGACATTATGCTAACTAGCTATCCGCAGATCATTTGTTTTCGCTTGTCACATTTGTGCTCGCTGCGTTTTCCCTGTGCCCGTGTCATCGATGGCACTTGAGAGTAGGCTGTGCACCGCTCTGTGTGTCTCTTCCTAAATCGTCCTTGTACAGAGCCAGAGAACAAGCCACATGTATCACAAGGCACCAACAGAGTCAGGTAGACAAGTTGATTCGATTTCTCTCTATCTCTCTACTGCACTTCCTCTCTGCCTCCTGCTGTGACAGTGCTGCCATGGGCCCTTTCTGATCCTGCAGCTAAACCCTGCCAAGCACAGACACAAATGCCCACTCTCTGTCTCTCTCTGCACAACTCGCACAGTAGCGCAGCAGCCAGCCACAGGGTGTGTGTTCCAGTGTGTGCGTGTGTTGTATGCTTCAATGTGTGTGTATGTGTGTTTGTATTTCTTTTTAAGCATTGTGTGTACGGGTGTGTGCGCGCGTGCGTACGATTGTGAGTAAACGGTTGTGCTTCAACGTGTGTGTGTGTGTGTGTGTGTGTTGCATGTGTGTGCATGTGTTTGTGTGTGTATGTGTTTGTGTGCATGTGTTTGTGTGTGTATGTGTTTGTGTGTGTATGGTGTGTGTGTTTGTGTGTGTATGTGTTTGTGTGCATGTGTTTGTGTGTGCATGTGTTTGTGTGTGTGTGTGTTTGTGTGTGTATGTGTGTGTGTGTTTGTGTGTGCATGTGTTTGTGTGTGCATGTGTTTGTGTGTGCATGTGTTCGTGTGTTTGTGTGTGTATGTGTTTGTGTGTGTATGTGTTTGTGTGTGTATGTGTTTGTGTGTGCATGTGTTTGTGTGTGTGCATGTGTCCGGTGTGTTTGTGTGTTTGTGTTTGTTCAATTTGTGTTTATGTCATGTGTTCGGTGTGCTCTGTGTGTAAGAGCGTGTGTGTATGTGTTTGTGTGTGTAATGACTTAAATGTAAATGTAAATGTGTGTGCATGTGTTCGGTGTGTATGTGTTTGTGTGTGCATGTGTTTGTGTGTGCATGTGTTTGTGTGTGCATGTGTCCGGTGTGTATGTGTTTGTGTGTGCATGTGTTTGTGTGTGCATGTGTTTGTGTGTGCATGTGTGTGTATGTGTTTGTGTGTGTATGTGTTTGTGTGTGCATGTGTTTGTGTGTGTTTGTGTGTGCATGTGTTTGTGTGTGCATGTGTTTGTGTGTGCATGTGTTTGTGTGTGCATGTGTTTGTGTGTGCATGTGTCCGGTGTGTATGTGTTTGTGTGTGTATGTGTTTGTGTGTGTATGTGTTTGTGTGTGCATGTGTTCGGTGTGTGTGTGTTTGTGTGTGTATGTGTTTGTGTGTGCATGTGTGTTTGTGTGTGCATGTGTTCGGTGTGTGTGTGTTTGTGTGTGTGTGTGTGTTCGGTGTGTGTGTGTGTTCGGTGTGTGTGTGTTCGAGTGTGCTTTTACAGTTTACACTTGCTCAGTTTCTCGTAGCTTGCAGCACACATCAATAAGGTCAATTTCAGTCAAATCCATCTGCTCCAGACGATAAACCCTTTTAATCTGGTTCTTGGTTTTGCAGTATTGCTTCCTATCCGTCCCTATCAGCACCTGCAGTGAGCCTACGGTTTGGAGTGCTTTGCATTATCCAATGTGGCGGGAAGGTAGAACCCATGAATTCAGATCCAGCTTATCCCATGGCCATGCTAACATGCCTAGCCGTGCAACAGTGCACACCTACAGTAGCATTTAACTCTCAAAAGCCGCTTTCAACAGATCCCTTATGTCTTTGCTCAAAATGGTTTCACCACTTTAGTTCGACTGATTTATGCTAAATGCAGATGCCACTTCCATTGGTTTTGGTCCTCGTCAGGCGTTTTGAGTGGTGAACGCATGTTCAGATGTGATTCCGTCTAGATTGTGGAAAGCGTGCCAGACGGAAACATCTAAAAGGATGATGCTGGGGATTCAAAAGGGGAAACGATTCAATCATCAATGCCTTGTTCTGATGTGGAAGAGAGATACAACTCTCGCTTGTCATGCATAACTGAACCTTCCATTTCTGGTTTAGTGGAGGGAACACTACAAAAGGTACATGTGCTTTACAGTCAGAACTCCCCAGACAACTGGGCTAACTTTATCCCTATAGGTACTGAACAGAACACAATTACAAGATGAAAATGTTACTGCGGAAAAGATGTCACTCCACAGCAATTCAGATATTAATAGAGCTAATGTCAAACCCAGGGCTGTCTAACTATCTCTCTGTGTGTGTGTGTGTGTGTGTGTGTGTGTGTGTGTGTGTGTGTGTGTGTGTGTGTGTGTGTGTGTGTGTGTGTGTGTGCGCGTGAGTATACGCTATACAATCTTCATTGCCATCGGAAATCTGGTTTGGGATCAAATACCATCCTGTACCCAATCAGAATGAATCATCAGGTGTATTGGTTGAAGAGGTCTCAGAGTTGTGGGGTTGATATCTTTCGTCTCAGTGTCGGCCACTGATTTTCTTCCCACTGCTGCGGAGGGAGACCGTGAGCGTTGAGCTGTCGACGATATGAGCAGAATACCTGTCTGTCTGTCTGTCTGTCTGTCTGTCTGTCTGTCTGTCTGTCTGTCTGTCTGTCTGTCTGTCTGTCTGTCTGTCTGTCTGTCTGTCTGTCTGTCTGTCTGTCTGTCTGTCTGTCTGTCTGTCTGTCTGTCTGTCTGTCTGTCTGTCTGTCTGTCTGTCTGTCTGTCTGTCTGTCTGTCTGTCTGTCTGTCTGTCTGTCTGTCTGTCTGTCTGTCTGTCTGTCTGTCTGTCTGTCTGTCTGTCTGTCTGTCTGTCTGTCTGTCTGTCTGTCTGTCTGTCTGTCTGTCTGTCCGTGTGTCCAGTGGCACAGCCCTCTTTTGTGAGCCTGCTCAGGTCAGGTCGTGCGGAATGCTTTTTATGTCAGCTTGCATAAAGAGGAATAATTCCGCTGCTATTCATCAACGATTACTTTGACTGCCAGGCCACCCCTTTCCCCTTAGACTGGATCTCTCTCTCTCTCTCTGAATGTTGTAAAATAGGATCAGCAACAACTATCGCTTCCTCCTATTTTACAGAACAAATTCCAATAAACATTTAGGGACACAATTCTCATTCAATTGTGTCTCTTGTCCATGTGTATATTTCAGGTAAATGACATAAAACAAATGCAAAGTTGAGTGATGATGGTGATATAACACAGTGTTAAAAGCGAGTCTGGCTATCTAGAACCAAAAAGGGTTCTTCGGCTGTCCTCATAACAGAACCCTTTGAAGAACCCTCTTTTGGTTCTTAGGAACCAAAACACTCACTCTCTCCCTCTCCAGGCACGCATCCCGCTCCCAGAGTACAGCTGCCGCCTCTGAGCATCCCCCTCCCCTCCTTCCTCGGTCCTGGCAGCCAGCCATCCTCTCATGCCTTTCCTGTCTCTCCCCAATCACACGGACACTCCGACCAGTTTCCCAACAACCAGTTTCTCCCCAAACTTTAAATCCAGTTATGACACATCTCTACTTGCACCAGATCCAAGAGAGGGGGAGTCACTGGAGCTAATGGGATCAGCCATTTGAGAGGCTCTGATGAGGGACAGAGAAGAGGGATAGTTGGGCTGGGAGTTTAGTCAACTGCAGGCCAAGGGTTTTCCTTTCCAGAGACACGGTTCCACTGAGGGAGTTGCATTAATTAGTGCGCAGCTGTAGACAGGCAGGAGTGTAGAGCTGACCATTGCACTGCACCACGCCCACCCTCCCTTCTAGCTGAGACAGAAACAGGACCCAGAGACGCTGTACAGAGAAAAGACTCTGTGGAAAGGCCCAGTTTCCTGTTTGTTTTCACGCACACACACACACACACGCACACGCACACGCACACACACACACAGAACGCCTCAGAGATTACCTCAGCATTACAGCTTCATGAGTGTAATTGGCTCTTGATCCAATATATATGTTAATTAGAGTTGCAGCACCCCTTTTAATTGTCCTAGCTGGGTAATTAGATGAACACTCGTTAAAATGCACATTGTAAACAGCGTCCATGTTTACCGCAACAGTCCCACTGTTGCCACCATGGAGACCAGACACCACGGTGGCAAAAGCAACCATGTTAAACAACTATATTTGCACTACACAATACATGAAGGATCTGACTTATGCAACCCAGAGGATATGGGGGATTTTAGGGTCAACAAGTTGTTACACAATTGAATGTCCAAACAGCAACAAAAGTCTGTTTGATTATGTAAGGTTCAAACAACATACCTTGGCTGTCTCTCCTTTGTCTCCGGGCTAACACAATGGAGAGATGAGGAGGGTAAAATTAGACCACAGGTTATTCTGAGAACAGTCTGGGGTTGGGCGGGGGAAAAGTATTTCCTGGTTGGACAGGACATGGCTGAGGGTCACAGGGAAAGAGGTGTGTGTGTGTGGTTGTGCCTTCAAATGACAGATTTTGTTTAAACTATCACAACAAAGCTGAAGTAATGGCAAGTGTTTGCATATGTACATGATATGTACAGTGCAATCAGAAAGTATTCAGACCCCTTGACTTTTTCCACATTTTGTTACCTTACAGCCTTATTCTAAAAGGGATTCAATTGATGTTTTTCCTCGTCAAGTTACACACAATACCCCATAATGACAAAGCAAAAAACAGGTTTTTAGAAATGTTTGCAAATGTATTACAAATAGAAAACTGAAATACGGCATTTACATGAAGTATTCAGACCGTTTACTCAGTACTTTGTTGAAGCACCTTTGGCAGCGATTACAGCCTCGAGTCTTCTTGGGTATGACGCTACAAGCTTGGCTCACCTCTATGCATATTCACTTTACAAATGACCTCGACTAACCTGTACCCCCGCACATTGACTCAGTACCCCCTGTATAGAACCTCGTTATTGTTATGTAATTTTCTTATGTTACTTTAGTTTATTTAGTCAATATTTTCTTAACTCTATTTCTTGAACTACATTGTTGGTTAAGGGCTTGTAAGTAAGCATTTCACGGTAAGGTCTACTACACCTGTTGTAATTTGGCACTTGTGATAAATAACATTTAATTTAATTTGTATTTGGGGAGTTTCTCCCATTCCTCTCTGTCGATCCTTTCAAGCTCTGTTAGGTTGGATGGGGAGTGTTGCTGCACAGATATTTTCAGGTCTCTCCAGAAATGTTCGATCGGATTCAAGTCCAAGCTCTGGCTGGACCACTCAAGGACATTCAGAGACTTGTCCTGAAGCCACTCCTGCATTGTCTTGGCTGTGTCATTGGGTCATTGTCCTGTTGATAGGTGAACCTTCGCCCCAGTCTGAGGTCCTGAGCGCTCTGAAGCAGGTTTTCATCAAGGATCTCTCTGTACTTTGCTCCGTTCATCTTTCCCTCGATCCTGACTAGCTTCCCAGTCCCTGCCGCTGAAAAACATCCCCACAGCATCATGCTGCCACCACCATGCTTCACCGTAAGGATGGTGCCAGGTTTCCTCCAGACGGGATGCTTGGCATTCAGGCCAAAGAGTTCAATCTTGGTTTTCGTCAGACCAAAGAATTTCGTTTTTCATGGTGTGAGAGTCCTTTAGGTGCCTTTTGGCAAACTCCAAGCAGGCAATCATGTGCCTTTTACTGAGGAGTGGCTTCCGTCTGGCCACTACCATAAAGGTCTGATTGGTGGAGTGCTACAGAGATGGTTGTCCTTCTGGAAGGTTCTCCCATCTCCACAGATGAACTCTGGAACTCTGTCAGCGTGTCCATCAGGTTCTTGGCCACCTCCTTAACCAAGGCCCTTCTCTCCCGATTGCTCAGTTTGGCCGGGCGGCCAGGTCTAGGAAGAGTCTTGGTGGTTCCAAACTTTTACATTTTTTTGATACCCTTCTCCAGATCTGTGCCTCAACACAATCCTGTCTCAGAGCTCTACGGACAATTCCTTCGAACTCATGAATTAGATTTTGCTCTGACATGCACTGTCAACTGTGGGACCTTATATAGACAGGTGTGCACCTTTCCAAATCATGTCCAGTCAATTGAACTTACCATGGGTAGACTTCAATCAAGTTGTAGAAACATCTCAAGGATGATCAATGGAAACAGGATGCACCTGACCTCAATTTCAAGTCTCATAGCAAAGGGTCTGAATACTTATGTAAATAAGGTATTTCTGTTGTTAAAAAAAAACATTTTGCAAACATATATAAAAAAGCAGTTTTCGCTTTGTCATTATAGGTTATTGTTTGTAGATTGATGAGTATTTTTATTTTTAAATCCATTTTAGAATAAGGCTGTAACATAACGAAATGTGGAAAAAGGGAAGGGGTCTGAATAGTTTCCAAATGGGCTGCACGTGGGTAGTGTGTACTTACTGACAGATGAGGACGAGCTAAGTATATTTGTCCACCTGTGTGTGTAGGTGTATTGTGTGTATGGTAACTAGCCACTGTCTGCTCTCTCTCGCACACACTTATTTGAAACTGGGAGAGAATTCAAAGTCATGGTTGGTCACAGGAAGTGAAGGGGAGCCGGGGAAACTTAAGGAAGCATTCGGCATCTCGCCTGATAATCTCTGAGAGTTCCCTGCGCTACTCGGGGCGCATGGAGCTTTCATGTTGATTGGCTTTGGAGAGAAATAAAGAGAGCGGGAGAGAGAGCGGCGTGGTGTCCCCAGTGCATGAGGTTACTGTGTGTGATCTCTGCATGTTAATAGGCTGCTCTGGTGGAATGCTTCGACATGACTGCATCACTGATGAATGTGAGACACTTGGCTGGGAGATGGAATGAAGGACATGCTAGTGTTGAGATGCTAACGTGGTTTGATAAGGTTAATAGCACAATCAATCAATATCAATTCATTCGTTTTATGAAAGGTACGTCATCAAGCAAAGTTACATGTGTGATTTCTTCTTGCTTTCTTGTGGATACAGGAGGCCTGTTGGGGCGTTTTTATATGAGTTGCAGTATAAACACAAGCCTGATAATATAATAAAGCTATTATTTACCTAACTTTGTCTAACATGCCTGTAGTGAATGCTATGGCATCTGTAATAGCTGTAAGATTGTGTAATTTCAGCGGTAAGGTTGTTTACTATGATAAGGTTGTTATTAAGGTTGGCTCGCGTCTAAAATAGGACAGTATTAATGTGCCCCATTTCCCTCTCATAACTATGGTGCTAGGGCATTGAAATGGGACATACTTCTCCTTGTCCCCAAGGTTAGAAGGATGTACACACAAGTCCAGTAAGGTTGGGGTTTTATGACTTCTGTGAATGACAATTGATGTTTTGGGTGAAGAGCAAAGGAGAGAGTAATCTACATTCACATGAGCTGGGTACATCAGGAACGAATGGTGCACGGATGGACACACCCACACGCGCACGGATGGACACACACACTCACAAATAAACACTCACACACACATGCACACCTACGATCAGAGGCACACAGTGCAGGCAAACACACTGGCTTACTTACGCAGGGCAACTCTTCCCATCAGAATACAGATCAGAAGTGACGAGGATGGGACTCCTTAACCTCTCTAGGGTAGGGGGCAGCATTCGGAATTTTGGATGAAAAGCATGCCCAAATTAAATGGCCTGCTACTCGGGTCCAGAAGATATGATATGCATATAACTAGTAGATTTGGATAGAAAACACTCTAAAGTTTCCAAAACTGTTAAAATAGTGTTTGTGAGTATAAAATAACTGATTTAGCAGGCGAAAACCTGAGAAAAATCCATTCAGGAAGTAGTTTTTCTTTTTTGGTTTTGTAGTTTTCTATTCAATGCTATTACAGTATCCATTGACTTAGGACTCCATTTGCAGTTCCTATGCCTTCCACTAGATGTCAACAGTCTTTAGAAATCGTTTCAGGCTTGTATTCTTATAAATGAGGGAGTAAGACCAGTCTGAACGAGTGGACCCTAACGTGACGCAGAGTTTTTTCAGGCGCATGTGCATTTCTTGTTTACCTTTTATATTGACAACGTTATTGTCCAGTTGAAATATTATAGATCATTTAGGCTAAAAAAACAACCTGAGGCTGGAATATAAACATTGTTTCACATGTTTCTATCAACTTTACGGATACAATTTGGATTTTTTGTCTGATTGTTTTGACTGAGTTTGAGCCTGTCGATTAACGCGCTAAGAAAACGTGCTAACAAAACGGAGGTTTTTGGATATAAATTCATTGAATAAAAGGAACATTTATTGAGTAAATTAATATCTTCTGATTGCCACCATATGAAGATCATCAAAGGGAAGGGATTAATTCGATCTCTATTTCTGAGTTTTGTAACGCTTCTGCTTGGCTAGTACCTGTTTGTAATAATTTGTCAACTGGGCTATGTTCTGGGCTAGGTATGTTCTGGGCTAGGTATGCTTTCGCCGAAAAGCATTTTATAAATATGACACTGGTTGGTTTAACAAGAAGTTCATCTTTAAACCTATGTAAAATATGTTTTGTTTTCTGAATTTTTATAATGAGCATTTCTGTAATTGAATTTGGCGCTCTGCAACCTCACTGGATGTTGGCCAGATGGGACGCTAGCGTCCCACATACCCTAGAGAGGTTAACTGAACAAATCAAAGTTTATTGGTCGTGTACACAGATTTTCAGATGTTATCACAGGAGCTGTGGAAATGCTATGTTTCTAGCTCCAATAGTGCAGTAATAGCTAGCAATATAATAACAATACATACATAATCCAAAAAGTAAAAAAAATATGAGAAATGAAGGACTATCAGAGTGAGCAATATCAGCACGAGCAATATCAGAGTCTGAAATATACAGTGCATTCGGAAAGTATTCAGACCCCTTGGCTTTTTCCACATTTTGTTACATTACAGCCTCATTCTAAAATGGATTAAACACATTTTTCCCTCATCAATCTACACACAATACCCCATAATGACAAAGCAAAAAACTGGGTTTTAGAATTTAAAAAACATAAATACCTTATTTACATAAGTATTCAGACCCTTTGCTATGAGACTTGAAATTGAGGTCAGGTGCATCCTGTTTCCATTGATCATCCTTGACATGTTTCTACAACTTGATTGGAGTCCAACTGTGATAAATTCAATTGATTGGACATCATTTGGAAAGAAACACACCTGTCTATACAAGGTCCACACAGTTAACAGTGCATGTTGGAGCAAAAACCAAGCCATGGGGTTGAAGGAATTGTCCGTAGAGCTCCGAGACAGGCTTGTGTCGAGGCAGAGATCTGGAGAAGGGTACCAAAAGATTTCTGCAGCATTGAAGATCCCCAAGAACACAGTGGCCTCCATCATTCTTAAATGGAAGAAGTTTGGAACCACCAATACTCTTCCTAGAGCTGGCCGCCTTGCCAAACTGAGCAATCAGGGGAGAATGTCCTTGGTCAGGGAGATGAACAAGAACCCGATGGTCACTCTGGCAGAGCTCCAGAGTTTCTCTGTGGAGATGGAAAAACCTTCCAGAAGGACACCCTCTCTGCAGCACTCCACCAATCAGGCCTTTATGGTAGAGTGACCAGACGGAAGCCACTCCTCAGTAAAAGGCACATTAAATTCCGCTTGGAGTTTGCCAAAGGGCACGTAAAGGACTCTCACACCATGAAAAACAAGATTCTCTGGTCGGATGAAAGCAAAATGTAACTGTTTGACCTGAATGCCAAACATCACGTCTGGAGGAAACCTGGCACTATCCCTACGGTGAAGCAGGATGGTGACAGCATCATGCTGTGCGGATGTTTTTCAGCGGCAGGGAGTGGGAGACTAGTCAGGATTGAGGAAAAGATGAACGGAGCAAAGTACAGAAATATTCTTGATGAAAACCTACTCCAGAGCGCTCAACACCTTAGACTGGGACAAAGGTTCACCTTTCAACAGGACAACGACTCTAAGTACGCAGCCAAGACAATGCAGGAGTGGCTTCGTCTCTGAATGTCCTTGAGTGGCCCAGCCAGAGTCCGGACTTGAGCCCGTTCGAACATCTCTGGAGGGACCTGAGAATAGCTGTGCAGCACCGGTTCCCATCGAACTTGACCAAGCTTGAGAGGATCTGCAGAGAAGAATGGGAGAAACTCCCAAAATACATGTGTGCCAAGCTTGTAGCTTCATAGCCAAGAAGACATGATGCTGTAGTAAAGGGTCGGAATACTAGAACTATAATAATAATACTAGAAATTAGCAAAAATGTCTAAAAAAACTGTTTTTGCTTTGTCATTATGGGGTATTGTTTGTAGATTGATGAGGGTAAAAAAACAACTTAATCCATTTAAGAATAAAGCTGTAACGTAACAAAATGTGGAAAACCCAGCAGCGTTGCAGTTCTTGACACAAACCGGTGCGCCTGGCACATACTACCATACCCCATTCAAAGGCACTTAAATCCTTTGTATTGCACATTCACCTTCTGAATGGCACACCACAGATACACAATCCATTTTCTCATGGCTTAAAAGTCCTTCTTTAACCTGTCTCTTCCCCTTCATCTACACTGATTTGAAGTGGATTTAACAAGTGACATCAATAAGGATCGTACCTTTCACCTGGATTCGGGACTCTAACCCGGAAGCTTATAAGAAATCCCGCTATGCCCTCCGTCGAACCATCAAACAGGCAAAGTGCCAATACAGGACTAAGATCGAATCGTACTACACCAGCTCTGTTGCTTGTCGGACGTGGCAAGGCTTTCAAACTATTACAGACTACAAAGGGAAGCAAAGCCGAGAGCTGCCCAGCGACACGAGCCTACCAGACGAGCTAAATAACTTCTATGCACACTTCGAGGAAAGTAACATTGAAACATGCAAGAGAGCATCAGCTGTTCTGGACAACTGTGTGATCACGCTCTGTGCAGCCGATTTGAATAAAACCTTTAAACAGGTCAACATTCACAAGGCTGCAGGGCCAGACGGATTACTAGGACGTGTACTCCGAGCATGCGCTGAACAACTGGCAAGTGTCCTCATGGACATTTTCAACCTTTCCATGTCTGAGTCTGTAAGATCAACATGTTTCAAGCAGACCATCATAGTCCCTGTCTCACGCCTTTGTTCCATTCATCCTGACCACACGATGAACGGAGAACCCTGCTGGCTGTATGGATTGGGACAATATGTCTGGAATGAGAGCCATGATTCCATAAAACAGAGTATGTTACAGTCCCTTATGTCTCTCTGAAAGGAGATCCTCGCCCTGAGCTACGTGTACTTTGTTGTCCATGAATAATACATATGTACTTGAAACTGATGGATGGTTTGCTTGCCATCTGAGCCTGACTACAACCCCATCTCTCCTCCCTCTACTCCGGCGTTAACGTTTTGGAGTAGCACCCGGGATGAATGGGGCTACCTCGGGAAGTCGAAACAAAGATAAAAACAGGGCGACCGTGTCTGTCGACGGCATCTTGTCAAGTCTTTGAAAATAATGGAAGTTTCAAAAACCCAAAACAGTCTCCCTTTAAACTCAGTTGACTGTTTGGCATGGCACAGAAAGAAGGGCCAGCTCTCTCTACAGTGAACTGGCAGACATATCATATATTCAACCATGCTGGTCATTTATGAACATTTGAACATCTTGGCCACGTTCTGTTATAATCTCCACCCGGCACAGCCGGAAGAGGACTGGCCACCCCACATATGCTCTCTCTAATTCTCTCTTTCTTTCTCTCTCTCGGAGGACCTGAGCCCTAGGACCGTGCCCCAGGACTACCTGACATGATGGCTCCTTGCTGTCCCCAGTCCACCTGACTGTGCTGCTGCTCCAGTTTCAACTGTTCTGCCTTATTATTATTTGACCATGCTGGTCATTTATGAACATTTGAACATCTTGGTCATGTTCTGTTATAATCTCTACCCGGCACAGCCAGAAGAGGACTGGCCACCCCACATAGCCCGGTTCCTCTCTAGGTTTCTTCCTAGGTTTTGGCCTTTCTAGGGAGTTTTTCCTAGCCACCGTGCTTTTACACCTGCATTGTTTGCTGTTTGGGGTTTTAGGCTGGGTTTCTGTACAGCACTTTGAGATATCAGCTGACGTACGAAGGGCTATATAAATAAATTTGATTTGATTTGATTTGATCACCACCTCAAGCTGAACCTCGGCAAGACGGAGCTGCTCTTCCTCCCGGGGAAGGACTGCCCGTTCCATGATCTCGCCATCACGGTTGACAACTCCATTGTGTCCTCCTCCCAGAGCGCTAAGAACCTTGGCGTGATCCTGGACAACACCCTGTCTGTCGTTCTCAACTAACATCAAGGCAGTGGCCCGTTCCTGTAGGTTCATGCTCTACAACATCCGCAGAGTACGACCCTGCCTCACACAGGAAGCGGTGCAGGTCCTAATCCAGGCACTTGTCATCTCCCGTCTGGATTACTGCAACTCGCTGTTGGCTGGGCTCCCTGCCTGTGCCATTAAACCCCTACAACTCATCCAGAACGCCGCAGCCAGTCTGGTGTTCAACCTTCCCAAGTTCTCTCACGTCACCCCGCTCCTCCGCTCTCTCCACTGGCTTCCAGTTGAAGCTCGCATCCGCTACAAGACCATGGTGCTTGCCTACGGAGCTGTGAGGGGAACGGCACCTCAGTACCTCCAGGCTCTGATCAGGCCCTACACCCAAACAAGGGCACTGCGTTCATCCACCTCTGGCCTGCTCGCCTCCCTACCACTGAGGAAGTACAGTTCCCGCTCAGCCCAGTCAAAACTGTTCGCTGCTCTGGCCCCCCAATGGTGGAACAAACTCCCTCACGACGCCAGGACAGCGGAGTCAATCACCACCTTCCGGAGACACCTGAAACCCCACCTCTTTAAGGAATACCTAGGATAGGATAAGTAATCCTTCTCACCCCCCCCTTTAAGATTTAGATGCACTATTGTAAAGTGACTGTTCTACTGGATGTCATAAGGTGAATGCACCAATTTGTAAGTCGCTCTGGATAAGAGCGTCTGCTAAATGACTTAAATGTAAATGTAATGTAATGAATTGTTTACCCACTATTAACCCATGCAGTTAAACAATCGGCACGGCGGGCATCATTTGGGCATCATTCCCCGGCACCCTTATCTTCCTGTAGAAGCTCAACCTTCACAACACGCTAAAAGAGTGCCACAGCGACGTCACTTCCTCCCCAATCTGTCTGTCTGTCTGTCTCCACATCTCTTAACATCTTCCAAAAGAGGCTGTCCGTCTACCTTTTCAAAAACAGATGAGGAGATTTGGGTGTAAAAAATGCATGTCCTTGTCCATTATTCATCTTAAAGGTTGCATTCTAATTGGTGGTCTGGCGGAGGACTGGAATTGCTATCCGCTCTCAAAAAAGCATCTCATCTCTATCCATTTCAGAGCCAAACAGTCTGGAATGTAATAGTGAAGAAATGTGTTGATATAGAGATTGCTGTGATAAGTGTTGGAATTACCTATTGTAATGGTGATATTACTGTGTCTGTTATGTATTCATAAGGATTCATGGATCATGTTGAACTGTATTTGAGTGTGTCTCAGAGACAATGAATTTGGTATTAGAGCTTTTAGGCACCCGTGAAAGGCTTCTATGCATAGGGTAATTTTGAATTGTTTTGCAATTAACAGTCTTTTTTCTGCTATTGATCAAGCCCTTGAAAAATAGTCTGCTAAATGACTAAAATGTCATATGGATAGATCTCTAACAAAATACATAGAAGTCAAATAATTCACTCTTAATACATTTGTGAAACATTTTTGAGTGCTGTTGTATGATCCAATCCATTTCAGTCTCGCAGAGTTCAACAAACACATCCGTCTTCATTTCTCACACATACAAAAATACCCTGTTGACATTTTACAAAGGTCTGTAATAGGTATCATTGAAGTCAAGTGCTCCATTACACAGTAACCGCCCTGCATGTGTGAAATTAGACGTTTTCTTGACAGAAGGTAAATTCTCAGAACTGGCCTTTATTTCAGAGGTGACATTATGTTTCACACAAGCCCCAGGATGGCAGTCAGGCAGCTGGTGAAATGCTATATCTACGCAAAACAGCATAGCAGCACTAGATTCATTTCTCTGTCTGTCTCTTTTTTACAGGCCTAATCACTCACTACCAGAGGGGAGGAGGTGAAGGAGGAAGAGGGGTGCAAGAGCCGTCACTACAGTCCCAGGTTCGAATCCAGGCTGCGTCACATCCGGCCGTGATTGGGAGTCCCATAGGGCGGTGCAAAATTGGCCCAGCCTCGTCCGGATTTGGTCTGGGTAGGCCGTCGTTGTAAATAAGAATTTGTTAAATAGTTATCCTTAAATAAATGTACAAAATATTTCTAAACAACGTAGGCGATAGGGTGAGGATGGAGATTGTTTCCCAGAGCTTGGGGGGTCCTTGCTCGCCCATCGCTGTCTGAATACAGGGGCAGTCAGGGAGGAATTCAAGCCTTTCTTTTTACAGTCACATGGCTTGGGCTCTTTTGAAGGCCCGGGACGAGAGAGCCATTCAACAGGTTGCCACGGAGACACATTTTCTAAACCCCCTTCACCCCATTCCCCCATTTTTTTCTGCCAGATACCCAATGTAAAGGAGGGGAGGAGAGAGGAAGAGAGAGGGAGCCGTTGGGTGCGAGGACAGAGGGGGTCATGTACTGGATTGATTCAGTGAGAAATACTTAACTCTCCAAAATGATTTAACAGAGAGGGAAAGAGAGGGGGAGAGAATGTGTTATAGTCTGTGTGTTTGAGAGAGAATGAGACAGAGAGTGAGAGACAGGGGAGACAGAGAGAGGGAGAGAGAGAGACAGAGAGAGGGAGACAGAGAGAGAAAGGGAGCCAGAGAGAAATGGGGAGAGATGACCTCTGAAGCCCAGAGCGGAGAAGGGAAGGAAAGGGGAGAGGAAAGCCCCACAGAGAGCATTATCCAGCCCCGAAGGAGCAGAAAGCCCAGTTCAAGATTTCCACACGCCAGTTGTAAACAAAGGCTCTTTTGATGGTCTTTCTCCCTCAAAGACCTAGATTACTACTCAATCATGTGACCAGAGAAGAGGTCCCTGCTGTTCACACATATAAGCACCAGAGCCACACACGGAGACACACAGTTACCAACGCACATACACGCACACACTCCCTCTCTCTCTCACAGACACTCTCACAACTTCACATAGCTGCAGATCAGTCACATGCATAAGCTGACATGAATCAGAATCATACACCTCTTCATGCATCCATGCACGCACGCACACACGCGCACACACACACACACACACACACACACACACACACACACACACACACGCACACACACAACATCCAGCCACCCCACCTAAACGCACACACCGGCCGAGTCTCACGCACATCTGAACTCTATTCAGCTGGGTTGACCCTCCCTCATGGGTCCTGGGCTGGGGCCCTGCATTCTCAGAAACAGTGAGCAGCAGAAAAACATGTCATGCAAGAGAGGGTCTATTGTGCTGCACAGGGAACAGATGGGAACTCCCACAAACCAGTGGGCTTTTGTTCAGCCATTCTGCACTGCTCTCTCTTCACTCATAATACAAGTCTGTACAAATGTCGAGTACAAATGCCTCTGCTTCCCTCTGCTTCCCTCGCCTCTCTTACCTAACACATGGCTGATTCTCCCTGGCTTGTTCACCCAATTGATCTTAATCAAGTTCCCAACCCCCTAAGGATGTGCGGGAATTGCAGAGGCATATCCAGCCCCTTTAAAGTATCTGCTAGTGAGAGTGTATTTGATCCTGTCTACAATGTGTCAGCTGTCTGTGACTAACCCCCATTGAACGGAACATGCTGGAAAATCCCTCCACTGGAAACTTGCCGATGTAGACTAAGTAAAATTCACAAGTGGCCAGGAATTTGTAGCAATGCACCTAGCCTCCTAAAATCTCAGGAGAACTCAAGGGCATCTCAAGACAAGAGAACATGTGTGCGCGCAATATTATAGCACCAGTTCAAGCTTGTAGTATCAGTGTGTAAAATGTCGAGACGACAGTGAGAGTTTACAGACAGATTGTGTGGAGCAAATGAGTCTGAGAATGAGCATGGCAGTGAGAGAGCGAGAAACAGAGAGCAAGTGAGACGGAAAGAAACAAAAGCTGACAAACCCAAGAAACGGAGTGAACCGCTGAGTGTTTCCCTCGAGACAGCAAGTGTTTAATAAAAACTGTCAATTGTAGATGTGTCCTCCTCCGCTAAGGGCTAAGGAGGAGACTTGACTGACAGGCTGGGCTGGGTTGCAGGAGGTTTGAGTCCTAGACGCAGTGTGTTCCGTTTACTCAGGTTCGCCTCGCTCAAACACTACACTGGCACAGCTGGCCAAGCCTACGTGGTGGGATGAGGGACACACACACCCACACACACACAAATCCTCCACCATTTGAATTCCACTTGATCTTTGAGCCCGGACAATTAGAGCCTGCATCTGTCTGTCAGAGTGGTGGGGGCCAGGAGCCATTGCGAGGCCCTGCTGATAGACAGGACTTTAATTAAAGCTGGTCCCCTCAGCGCCGGCCGTTTAGGCTCGGAGTCTGTTTGCTACTGCTGCTACTACTGTCTACTGGGGAGGCACAGAGTAAAGACAGGCAGCAGAGAGAGCCTCCACTGCTATCAATGACAGCATTACGCAGTCCTTCCAGGATTTTGCCATTCTGCAATCTCATTTTTTTTTTGTGCAAAATCAACAATTCCTTGCATATTATGCGAGGGCTTGCAAAATTTGACGAATCAGTATTATTATTATTATTATTATTATTACTATTACGGCATAAAAAACAGTCAAATCTCTGCAATATTACTGTATAAAACTTTCGACCACCTCGTTCAAAAAGAGGGCTCGCAATTTAAACCGATCACCGCACTTTTACTGCATAAAATGGTTCAATCAAGCTACACGTCAAAAAACTTCTCCCCCGTCACAGATTTGATGGTAAAAATGGGATCAACATTGTTGCTAATTACCATGCAAAAGGTCAGAATTGCTGCAGCAAATCAGCACATTTTTCCCACAACTATCACAATCAAAAAACATGCAGGGACTGATTACAACAGGTGGCTGTTGGCATGGGTGCTTTTGATGTCTACTTTTTTCTTATTTCTTTATATATTTCTTACATTTATTATACACACACACACACACACACACACACACACACACACACACACACACACACACACACACACACACACACACACACACACACACACACACACACACACACACACACACACACACACACACACACACACACACACACACACACACACCCTAGTGCTGAAGTTACACGTCTTCCTATTTACTGTGCTAGGAATTGACACGACAGACTTTTTGATACGCTGGTGTAGGGAAGGGGGTTTAAGGGTTAAAGGCATGAATGTGACTGGGATGATTCAACATGGTTAAGGTCAGTGTAAAGGTTCATTCAACCAGTGGACAGACAGAGGGGTAGATGTATCTAGGTAGGGATCTGCAACAGTTATTTCAAGACCTACAGTACATTGCAATACATTGGACGGATGCATCATTTGATCAGAGCAATTGTGCATGAAAACAGCTACATGATTGGCACATTGTAAACATAGTTACTTACATTATTTCATTAGCACAGTTCTGACAAACACACTGATGCACATCACTGAGCAGCACATTTCTGCTTTCTCACACTGAGCACACTTGTTTGCTTGGGCTAAATTACTATGCTTGGCCCAAACGTTTTGTCCAAGCACATGCATTGAAACTGTGCCAGTATTCCCCTTGAGATCAAAGCTGACTTAGAAAGGACAGTGATCTAAAAGAGTCCAGGAATAATAAATCAAAACTCGTAGGGATTCAGCAGAATAGATATGCAGTAAGGCATGTTGGTTTATTTGTGGCGCCACCTGTGATGGATGGTGAATAGTGATCACTCTAATCAACATCTGTGCCTGGGAAAGAGCGCTCCAAATTGAACATTATCAGTATGTTGAAATCTTTAATCCCACTGTTTCTGGCACCTAATTATCATCACGCTAAACTCATTTGCCCCTCTAGCACAGTCAGACTGTAGGGAAGGATGAACATGTACATATCATTCACACTCATCACTGGATGGATGTTTGCTTTTACACAATAATATTGGTGCAATTGAAACGTTTCTACTATAAACCATCGCTAAAGGTTATTGGGAAGATGTGACATGCTGTAATGCAAGGTCTACTATTGGATTGAATGTTGATTATGAAGACAGACACTACCTACAACCCTTGAATAGAAAGGGATTTTTCCCTTTTAGTTGCTAAGGTACAGTCAATAGAAAATGGATACTTAGAAGAGATTTCCCTTCCCACATCCATGTGTCAGTAATTAACAATCCACGCAAGGAAGCCAAAGCAAAGAATTCCATTCCATGTTTTGAATTCTTGTCTTCAGAGAAGCATATGAATTGCAGCGTATTTTATACCATTGGCATTTGGGATTGAAAAATAACCTGAATAGCTGTTTCAGCCAAGCGGATGTGAACAAGTATTGTTGACTTCCTGGATGTCCCGTTATCCTCTACCGTACAGTAAACACACACACACACACACACACACACACACACACACACACACACACACACACACACACACACACACACACACACACACACACACACACACACACACACACACACACACACACACACACACACACACACACACACACACACACACACACACACACACACACACACACACACACGTGCTGAAGTTACACGTCTTCCTATTTACTGTACTAGGAATTGACACGACAGACTTTTTGATACGCTGGTGTAGGGAAGGGGGTTTAAGGGTTAAAGGCATGAATGTGACTGGGATGATTCAACATGGTTAAGGTCAGTGTAAAGGTTCATTCAACCAGTGGACAGACAGAGGGGTCTCACAGGCTAACATCAGCTGACTGACTTACCACCACGTTCTTCGGCTGGAGGACAGTCTTAAGAGTACCTAGAAAATCATATGTACTACCGTAAACACTTTATGAGTACAGTACATTTAGATCGGCGTTTCTTTCATTACAGATCATTTGACTTTACATTAAGACTTGACAGGAATTTCTTATTTGCAACAATCTGTTACAGATGAGCAACACCGGGGACATGTCCCCTCCACATTCTGAAATTGCATTTTTTGTCCCGCCCCAGTTTTATCATTGGAATGTGATATAAAATGAGGCAACAGTGTGCTTTAGGACCATGCGGATGCCCCTGAACGTCGGGTAGGCTGTTTGGAGTGTTTTATCAGACTGGATATTTTTTTACAGAAGAAAAAAAAGAAAACAAATCTTAATGTCCCCCCCCACTTCTAAAACCAAAGTTGCGCCCCTGCAGATGAGTAAGTCAGGGAGTTACGCACACTCCTGCTAGAGTGCACGCACACATTTACACACGCAAATGATTATGTCCCCCTCATTTTGTATGGCTCAGTGGCAAACTGACGATTGCAGAGGGAGTAGTACAGCCAGACAGTCGGCATAGTCACACAGGGGACTGGTCTTACTCATGCTACAATGCCAGTGATGATAATTGCTTTTGGCACGGTTGCTGGTCACTGAACGCTGCAAGCACACAGGCACTGCTACCGCTGATGATAATGATTATGATAATGTTCTCAGCGTAGAGATTTCCAGTTTTTATGGTTCTTAGTAGGTGATGTGATTGCTATGTAGGTGATGTGATTGCTATGTAGGTGATGTGATTGCTATGAAGGTGATGTGATTGCTATGTAGGTGATGTGATTGCTATGAAGGTGATGTGATTGCTACGTAGGTGATGTGATTGCTACGTAGGTGATGTGATTGCTACGTAGGTGATGTGACTGCTACGTAGGTGATGTGATTGCTACGTAGGTGATGTGATTGCTATAAAGGTGATGTGATTGCTATAAAGGTGATGTGATTGCTATGTAGGTGATGTGACTGCTATGTAGGTGATGTGACTGCTATGTAGGTGATGTGACTGCTATGTAGGTGATGTGACTGCTATGTAGGTGATGTGATTGCTATGTAGGTGATGTGATTGCTATGTAGGTGATGTGATTGCTATGTAGGTGATGTGATTGCTATGTAGGTGATGTGATTGCTATGTAGGTGATGTGATTGCTATGTAGGTGATGTGATTGCTATGTAGGTGATGTGATTGCTATGTAGGTGATGTGATTGCTATGTAGGTGATGTGATTGCTATGAAGGTGATGTGATTGCTATGTAGGTGATGTGATTACTATGAAGGTGATGTGATTGCTATGTAGGTGTTGTGATTGCTATGAAGGTGATGTGATTGCTATGTAGCTGATGTGATTGCAAGCTATTTGCAGCTGGATGTCGTTCATGAGTGTATGCATCATGTATGCATCTGAACCTTGAAGGTACTAAATGTGAACCACAACTGACAGCTCACCCGATTCATACAACTGTACCACCAACCGGCGTGCTAATGTCATTCTATCCTATACGTGCATTGCTATGCACCACGGCAGGCATCTATCCTATATGCCTAGAGATAGAAAACTCCCAGCAACCTGTGTCACTCCACTGCCCAACCGACGACGGAGCAGAACTGGCAGATTGAACGTCAACCGACGCGTTCAATCTGTATGTAAATTTCTGCGGGGATTAAGGAGCTCTTTAGGAGAGTTGGAGAGGAAAAGCTGCCGGCTGTTATCTTTACACAAACAGTGGGAAAAACACATCCCCTTCTTTATTTTCTTTGTTTGCGACAAGCCCCTGGAGGCAAACGCTGGTCCCGTTAATGGATTGTATACACAGGGTTGTTGGGTTCACTCCTTCACTCACACACGCTGCCTCCCGGCCAGGCCCTATCCATAGGATCACACTGGCCACTCTGAGAGGGGGGTTAGGGGGAGAGGATGGGAGTGTGGGAGAGAGGAGATGCTCGAGGGGAGAGGAGGTGTGGAAAGGGGGGGCTAGATGAGAGCAGAGAGGAGAGGGTAGAGGAGAAAGGGGAGAGAGAGGGAAGGAGAGAGAGATTCTGTCATGTGGGTGGGTTTTGGAGCAGTGGGGACAACAGAGACTGTTGTTTTTCAGTGGTTTTACCTTTAGGATGCTGGTATCTCTACTCTGATAGCCGGAACATTAACGTCTGTTGTTGGTGGAAGCCTGAGGCCCAAGGGAGAGTGGCATCCCTTTATTAGCTAATAAAGCTGGCGAAGCCCTAGTACCAAGGCAAAGCAGCAGATATGCCTCATCACTTCACAGTCTTTTAAAACATTTGCCATCAAACAAATGTCAATATGTTGCCTATCCTCGTCAGAGCAACGCCTGGAACAGCGCTTGAAGGCTTCCTGTTCTTGAGAAACAAACATCCTGAAATCTGTGGTTTGAAAACTTTCACTGACAAGCAACAACACACTTAAAACTACAAATCAAAACTCTCCTAGCAGTTGCAGTCCTATATCTACCATTAACAGGGTGTGTATACGTGTGACTGCTATGGCCCTCTGGTGGGATGCTGATCACGTCATTTCCTAATCTGTTCCTCGTTAGCCAGTGAGTGAGTCATTCCCACCCAAAACAGCCCTGCTTCCAACTAACATCTACAGCTCAAACCTACGTACAGTAAATACAGAATCACACTACCACCTACCTTGACTCCCATCCAGGTTCCTCAGATGCCTGACCTTACTCGTCTTGTGTTCGTCATTCATTTATGAGCGGTAATTTGATCAATGAGGACCAGCTACACTGGTCATGCTTTCTGTGTTAGCAGCCTGTCAGAGTCTGTGTATGACAGAATAACCTAGAGAGCACCTATTACCCCATAGGACCTTGCCAGCCAATCACGTGATCTGACGGATGCCCTCCAATGTCACGCTGTCCCAAATAGACTCCTGACAGACACAGAAGAGGAGCCAACTTTTTACTTCCCAGAAACATCGTCAACAGATGGGATGGGAGACATGGGCCGGCTAAACTCGGCGACATCATGCTAACTGTAGGCTAACACATGGAAATCCAGCATGGCCATTCATCTATGCTGGGGTGTAATGTATCAATGAAGGGCACATGTAATATGATACAAAGATTCCTCCAAGAGTGAACGACTTATTCACCCACGATCCTCTTTCAACACTATTCCATGGTCATTCATTCCCTCACACACCCGTCCTGTAGGTCATTTCAGTCTGTGCGTACACACGCATAACTAGAGTCCATCGGTGGTGAATCTCATGTGCTATTTCAACCCTTAGTCCTTTGGGTTTATTTGACCAAAAGGCCGTTTTTATCCTTTAAGTCGACAATGCTTTAAGAACTGAAAATAGTTCCTCCAGCAGACTGAGACGATGACACCATCCTGCAGGTTCCTTCCGAAACTTCCCCTTTCTCACTATGATGGAAACTCTCACTTCCTGTTCATCAAGTGACACCAAGGAAATGAAAGGGAGAACATGTGGAGGATCAGCAAAAACATCTCTCTCTCTCTCTCTCTCTCACCCACATGCAAGCCCCCGTGCACACACACACACACACACACACACACACACACACACATGCAAGCCCCCGTGCACACACACACACACACACACACACACACACACACACACACACACACACAAGCCCCCATGCACACACACACACACACACAAGCCCCCATGCACACACACACACACACACACACAAGCCCCCGTGCAAGCCCCCGTGCACACACACACACACACACACACACACGCAAGCCCCGTGCACACACACACACACACAAGCCCCGTGCACACACACACACAAACACATGCAAGCCCCGTGCACACACACACACACATGCAAGCCCCCGTGCACACACACACAAACACATGCAAGCCCCCGTGCACACACACACACAAAACACATGCAAGCCCCCAAACACATGTGCCCCCGTGCACACACACACACACACATGCAAGCCCCCGTGCACACACACACACACAACACATGCAAGCCCCCGTGCACACACACACACACACAAACACATGCAAGCCCCCGTGCACACACACAAACACACAAGCCCCGTGCACACAAAGCCCCCGTGCACACACACACAAACACATGCAAGCCCCCATGCACACACACACACACACACACATGCAAGCCCCCGTGCACACACACAAACACATGCAAGCCCCGTGCACACACACACACAAACACATGCAAGCCCCATGCAAGCCCCCGTGCACACACACACAAACACATGCAAGCCCCCGTGCACACACACACAAACACATGCAAGCCCCCGTGCACACACACACACACACATGCAAGCCCCCGTGCACACACACACACACAAACACATGCAAGCCCCCGTGCGCACACACACACACACACACATGCAAGCCCCCGTGCACACACACACACAAAACACATGCAAGCCCCCGTGCACACACACACACACACACATGCAAGCCCCCGTGCACACACACACACAAACACATGCAAGCCCCCGTGCACACACACATACACATGGACGTCTTTGGTATTGATTTCTCTATCAAAGAAACCGCTGTATGTTTTTTTGGAGGATATAAATATAGTCGTATAGTTTTAGCGACTGACATAAAAGCGGACTACTTGAATGTGCAATCAGCGGTAATTCGTTTTAAAGGGCAATTGCGTTTGTGCTGATTCTATAACGCTCAGCTCATTTGAATGAAATTCTAATATTAAGCTGTTGGCTAATACATCATTTCACTGCAAGAGTGATGACCATTTTTGCATGCGCACACACGCACATTATGGCACATCATCTTGCACGTGACTCTTTTCGCACAGAAATACAATCTAGAGTGAACTACAACCAATCCATTTTCACCACTTGATATTTGCTTCCTCAATATAATAATACACATGACATCAATTTCAGCTCTTTAAATAAACACATCTGATTGGTGACATTTCTGAGAGCTTTCTTCTGAGCCATGCATCACAGGCCCTCGGCGACAGGAAGTGACACGGGGCCACTGACTCACCGCAGGCACCAGTAGTTTGTTGACCTCCTCCACGGCCCTCTTCAGCTTGATCTCAGCGCGGTTCTGAGCGTCCTCCACCGTGATCAGGACATGCAGGTCCTCATTGAGGTGCTCCCAGTTGGGCTTTCCTCGGTTCTGCTCCTCCTGAAAGAAGGGGGGGGGGGGGAGAAAAAGAGTTAAAAACAAGTCCAAAGGCTGTATTTCATGGGCCGGTTACCCAGACACAGATTAAGTCTAGTCAAGGATTAAAAACATTCTTAATGGAGTAGAGCTTTTTAGTTCAGGAGTGTCTGGGAAATATACTGAATAAAAATATAAACGCGACATGTAAAGTGTTGGTCCCATGTTTCATGTGTTGAAATAAAAGATTCCAGAATTTTTGTGCAAAATTTGTTAACATCCCTGTTAGTGAGCATTTCTCCTTTTCCACTTGACAGATTTGGCAAATCAAGAAGCTGGTTAAACAGCATGATCATTACTCAGGTGCACCTTGTGCTGGGGACAATAAAAGGCCACTCTAAAATGTGCAGTTTTGCACCTCCTTTTTTTTTTTTAAAGGTATCTGAGATCCACAAATGCATATCTGTATTCCCAGTCATGTGAAATCCATAGATTAGGGACTTATTCATTTATTTAAATTGACTGATTTCCTTATATGAACTGTAACTCAGTAAAAAAATATATAATTGTTGCATGTTGCGTTTATATTTCTGTTCAGTGTGGCATGCCCTGAGTGTACAAAACATTAGGAGCACCTTCCTAATATTAAGTTGCACCCCCTTTTCCCCCCAGAACAGCCTCAATTCATCAGGGCATGGACTCTACAAGGTGTCGAAAGCGTTCTACAGGGATGTTGGCCCATGTTGACACCAGTGCTTCCCACAGTTGTGTCAAGTTGGCTGGATAGGGCCTCCTGAGTGCTTGAGGCATCACTACAGAACCGGGTTCAATCCCAGGCTGTGTCACAGCCCACCGCGACCGGGAGACCATGAGGCAATGCACAATTGGCCCAGCGTCGTCCGGGTTAGGGAGGGTTTGGCCTGCCAGGATGTCCTTATCCCATCGCACTCTCATCCACGCTGACAAGGTCGCCAGTTGGACAGTGTTTCTTCTGACACATTAGTGCGACTGGCTTCCGGGTTAAGCAGGCAGTGCGGCTTGGCAGGGTAGTGTTTCGGAGGACGCATGGCTCTCGACCTTCGCCTCTCCAGAGTCCGTATGGAAGTTGCAGCAATAGGACAAAACTGTAACTACCAATTGGATAACAGGAAATAGGGGAGAAAAAAAGAGTAAAAATGATAATAATACAAAAATGTTTTCTGGATGTCCTTTGAATGGTTGATCATTCTTGATACACACGGGAAAACTGTTGAGCGTAAACCCAGCAGCTTTGCAGTTCTTGAAAAACTCAAACCGGTGCACCTGGTACCTACTACTACACAACATTCAAAGGCACATCAATATTTTGTCTTGCCCATTCACCTTCTGAATGGCACACACACAAAATCAAGTCTCAATTGTCTCAAGGCATAAAAATCCTTCTTTGACCTGTCTCCTCCCCTTCAGCTACACTGATTGAAGTGGTTTTAACAGGTGACATCAATAAGGGATCACAGCTTTCACCTGGATTCACCTGGTCAGTCTGTCATGGAAAGAGCAGGTGTTCCTATTGTTTTGTACACTCAGTATATGTGTTTTGATGACGATCAATGGTCAAATATAGCTCCCGAGTGGCGCAGCGGTCTAAGGCACTGCATCTCACTGCTAGGGGCATCACTACAGACCCTGGTTCGATCCCGGGCTGTATCACAACCGGCTGTAATCGGGAGTCCCATAGGGCAGCGCACAATTGGCCCTGTGTCGTCCGGGTTAGGGGAGGGTTTGGCCGGTGTAGGCCGTCATTATAAAATAAGAATTTGTTCTTAACTGACTTGCCTGGTTAAATAAAGGTTAAATAATATATCTAGATTTTTAAAAATATGATCAACAATAAATGGTTAATGTATGTGTAATTTGCCCCCTTCAAATGATAACATAATACAAAATTGGGTAACACTTCACTTAACACACAGCATCATAACCTTCTGTAGCTCAGTTGGTAGAGCATGGCGCTTGTAACGCCAGGGTAGTGGGTTCGATCCCCGGGACCACCCATACGTAGAATGTATGCACACATGACTGTAAGTCGCTTTGGATAAAAGCGTCTGCTAAATGGAATATATATATATATATATATATAACCCTTTATGACACGGACATAATATGTCATAACACTGTCATGACATATTTACACCTGTTGTGACATATATTGTGTTATTTTATGGCTGCTATGACACCTACATAAGAGTGTCAAAACCCATAAAACAAGGCAAAATATTCCATTACAACAGTCTACTTGTCAACAGTATGTTTATGTTATTTAAAACATTTCTGACATTGACCATATTCAATTATCATTGTAATTGTGCACACAATGATGTGAGACATGAACCTGCCCCAATGCTCTGTATCGGATGACTGGGATGAATGCAGGAGCGTATTTAGCAGCAGGACAAGACACCATCTTTGTGACTGATGACCGACATAAGGCCATGTAGGTACGTAGGTCTATCTGGCTTATATGATCAGGATGGTCATGATGCTTCTCGACAGTGTCATAAAGTGGATGTTCAACAAGTTCTTTAAAATATTATTGAAAAAAACCATGACTGTAAAGAATTCATTACAACAACAAAGACTTTAAATAATAATAATAATAAATGTGAGGTTTGACACTCTTATGTAAGTGTCATAACCAGCCATAAAATAACACAATATATGTGGCAACAAGTCTAAATGTATGGGTCAGTGTTATGGGACAGGGGCTGGGGTTAAAAAAAAAAATAAATGACATAAATATCGGACAAAACACACAACCATGACAAGAGAGACAACACTACACTACATAAAGAGAGACAACACTACACTACATAAAGAGAGACAACACTACACTACATAAAGAGAGACAACACTACACTACATAAAGAGAGACAACACTACACTACATAAAGAGAGACAACACTACACTACATAAAGAGAGACAACACTACACTACATAAAGAGAGACAACACTACACTACATAAAGAGAGACAACACTACACTACATAAAGAGAGACAAAAGAGAGACAACACTACACTACATAAAGAGAGACAACACTACACTACATAAAGAGAGACAACACTACACTACATAAAGAGAGACAACACTACACTACATAAAGAGAGACAACACTACACTACATAAAGAGAGACAACACTACACTACATAAAGAGAGACAACACTACACTACATAAAGAGAGACAACACTACACTACATAAAGAGAGACAACACTACACTACATAAAGAGAGACAACACTACACTACAACACTAAAAAGAGAGACAACACTACACTACATAAAGAGAGACAACACTACACTACATAAAGAGAGACAACACTACACTACATAAAGAGAGACAACACTACACTACATAAAGAGAGACAACACTACACTACATAAAGAGAGACAACACTACACTACATAAAGAGAGACAACACTACACTACATAAAGAGAGACAACACTACACTACATAAAGAGAGACAACACTACACTACATAAAGAGAGACCTAAGACAGCAACACAGGAAGGCAGCAACACCACATGACAACAACATGACAACAACACAACATGGTAGCAGCACAAGACATGGTGCAAACATTATCAGGCACAGTCAACAGCACAAAGGGCAAGAAGGTAGAGACAACAACACACAACACAAAGCAGCCACAACTGTCAGTAAGAATGTCCGTGACAAGTTCAGTGAGTTGTTATGACATATTATGACACGGCTATGACCGTGTTATGACACTGCGTGTCAAGTAAAGTGTTACTCCAAAAACATGTTCTCTATAGGTATGGTCAACATGCCACTGCCAGAAGAGAAGAGCTCTCAAAGGGAGCCATGTCAAGCTCTATGGACTTGTTGAAATCCCCACATTCCTCAGACCTCACTGAGAGCGCAACGGCTTCCCTCTTTCACTTATTCAATATGCCGTAGCTAATCTGTTCAAAATGAGGCAAGAAAAAAATAGCCCGCGTTACTTCAGTGCCTCCACGTGAGAGTCGAAACGCTGCTGTCTAGGTCAAACAATGGTGTGAACTGTAGACAGACAGGAGGTTAAGCAAAGTCCCCTGGTGCCTTTGACGCTGCTTCTCTCCACTCTCTAACAGACCTACAGCACCGCTGACTCTCAGGGCTCGACACGATACAACCTGAATTGTTGTTAATAACGCAGCAGCTCTTTTCCTCTGGTCAACGAAAGCCGCATCGTTGTTTTATTACCACCAGTACTAACTAGCTAGACTCCCATCACATAAACATGCTTCCAGCTTTTAGAATGACAAGTGTGTGAGTGGGTTCCATTCAATTCCGGCCTCAATATTAGCATGGAACGTGTTGAGAGTGACGGGAATAAGACAGCATAATACAACGCCGACATGTCGTTCTCTGCTTCCTCACCAACCCAGAACTACAGAACAAACAACAATCCCCCATTACAGAACAACGGAGAGAGAGAGAGAGAGAGAGAGAAACACACACGCCAAACAAACAAAAACACAGCATATCCGAACAGACTCCACTTTGATCTGCCTAAACCCATGACACCGCAGCGGAAGACAGGACGCACACTACATGACATCAAAGGTGGCGTTCCTCTACAAAGAGGCTTGTATACCTATCCCAGAGAGAGAGAGAGAGAGAGAGAGAGAAGATCAGGGTTGTTTCTGTTGAACTGGAATGAAGCTTTTAGGCTGAAACAGACAGTGTGTCTGGTGTGTGAGACTCACCGTGCACAGTGTGTGAGCTGGCGGGAACAAAGAAAATAGATGTGGTTTGTTAATCAGATTGTCTAGATTGTTAATTGATTTTAAGATCTGATCTAGTTAGTAAAGAAGTGATTGATGTTCAGGAAAGTGAAATTTGGACTTTGGATTATTTGGACTAGGATATTTTGTCACATGAGGCTGGTGAGAGGAGGACAGCTCATAATAATGTCTGGAATGGAGTGTATGGAATGGCATCAAACACCTGGAAATCATGTGTTTGCTGAGTTGGATTAACATTCCACCTATTCTGTACCAGCCATTACTATGAGCCCGTCCTCCCCAATTAAGGGGCCACCAACCTCCTGTGTTTGGAGTACGGAATTGCGGTGAAAGTACATGAACAAGTCACTTGTGTTTCGATAAAATTTTTCTATAAAATAACGAGTGTGAACCTGACACCCCCTAGTTTCTTTTCAAGTGTCCCAGCTTCAACAGTGCTATTGTGCATGCTACAAATCTCCATATTATTTGAATAAATGCCGGAATGCCTTGCTTTACATGACATGTGAATCAAAGATGACCCCATTTAAATAAGGGAGTTTTGTTCAGGCAGGGGTGGGGCTGCGCGGCAATAAAAGCCATTCTCCTTTCATCTGCCACCTTTTAAACAGGGGAATAAAGAGATATGGAGGAGAGAAAAATGAAAGACACATCCTCTAATTGACTTTGTCACAAGAAAAAGAAGCCTGGTAAAATATTCACTCATCTCCTCCTCCTCCCTTCTCATATTTGGTGTTTTCCTCCTCATGGCTCCCCAAATGAAAAATCTAAATCTGATTAAGACAACAAAGGTATACATAAACAAATAGTTTTTCTCACTCTAGTTGCAAATGGGAAATTGATGGCTTGCGGTCTGTGATTGTTCTCCCACTGTCCCCGTATTTTCAGCAGAGCAGTGATTTAGGATTCCAATGTCTTTTACTGAAAAGCACTTATTTTAAATTGTCTGTTTATTTGAGTTTGTCTGATCATTTGATGACGGGTATAAGGTGTTGTCAGAGAGACCATGGGGAGGTGAGCCTTTTTTTCACTGCTGTCCGGCCGCTACTGCCATTTGTAGTCATTTCCAATGCACTCCAAAGATAACGACGGCTCGTATGATCACAGTTCCAAACACCAGCACGAACACCCAACTAAACATCAATGACAGATAATATATGAGATTATCTAGGAATCCATCTCAACCACGAGCAAATACACAGTACAAACAACGATATTAATATGACTTCTCTCTACTTTCTTCCTGACTTGATTTATCTTGCGTTACCTTTTTCATGACAAACAAAACAATTGGATCCCCTGCATCTCGCTGTCGAAGACCAGCCAGCCCACCCACTAACACACCATCAATAACACCCAGGAAAAGCCAGAGCAACACCCCCAGAAGAGGTTCAGAGGGGTGGATGGATGTGTGTGTGTGGATGTGGATGTAGATGTGTGTGTGGATGTGTGTGTGTGGATGTGGATGTGTGTGTGTGGATGTGGATGTGTGTGTGATGTGGATGTGTGTGTGTGGATGTGGATGTGTGTGTGTGTGGATGTGTGTGTGTGGATGTGGATGTGTGTGTGTGGATGTGTGTGTGTGTGTGTGTGTGTGGATGTGGATGTGTGTGGAAGTGTGCTGGGGTTGGCTCTGACACAGGCTACATCTGGAGTCATCTGAAGATTCAGCTAAACACACACACACACACAAATGCAAGTACACACACCCACTACCACTGCCCACTGCCCTTCAGTACGGAACAACATGACATGTCGAGAGTCAAGGTTATGTTCCCTCAGCCCTTTTAAATGACTGCTTGTCCAGCTGTGTGACCCTTCCATGTTTATCTCTCTCTGACCCCTCTCTCTATCTCTTTCTCACTCTCTCCCCCTTCCTGTCTCTCGCTCTCATTCGCCACTGCCACAGACCTGGGCCATAATCAACCACCATAAATCCATGGGTCAGCTCTTTTGTAATCCTCACTCAGGCAATAACGCCTCTCTGAAGAAGAGTCAGTCGCCCCCACAAAGGAACAGTGCGGGAGAACACAGGAGCCGGGCCAATATGACAGCACACAGCAAGACTAATTGGGTAGAGCAGAGACAGAGGGAACTGAGGAGGGTGGTGGGAGTGGGACTATGGAAACTTAAAGAGAGTGCTACAGGGTCCTTAGGATGGTCGGTTGGAAGGTATATCAAACCTCCTAGTTCTAGAAAGGTGTATGTGTGCGTATTTGTATGCTAATGCCTGTGTGTGCGTGCACCTGTGTGAGTCTGCATTATGACCTTATATGTTTGTGCATTTGGGCACTGGCATGTGAACAGCAAAACGTCATTCCATTCCTTATCTCTTCTTGGCACCGTTCCTAATAACTTCTTTCCCTCTGTGAGCCACTGTGGAGTAATGAGATGTAAAGGAGGTCTCGGGCCGTACCACCTGTAGTATCAGAGCGGGGATGGGGGAGTTTACTCTACAGAAAGGTTTATCAAGGTGAACACCTCCACTCGGATCAAAGTTGGGAGATATTGTAGTGACTGACAGCTTCTGTAATAGTCAGTGAAAGTGAGGGCAGAGAAGAGAGAAGAGAGATCAACAGTGAGTGGGTTCATCATGTCAGTGTCAATGGATTAAAGGCAGGGGATTTAAAGTCCAAAAGCAGGGGAATGTACCCAGCTAGAGCTTTTGGTTCCATGGGAGTTGTGGGAACGTATGTTTTTGGTTTCACATTGGTTGTGGAAACGAAGCCATACGTTTTCCGACCGGTAAAACAGAACGTTTTTTAAACGTTCTGAGATAAGTGAACATTTCACCTGTTCTAGGAACATTTCTTTTTAGGTTGCAGAGAGTTTCTGAGAATGTTTAACTCTGGATCCTGGAAGGTTTCCTACAAGGTTTAATTATAACGCTCTGGAATGATGGGTTATTTGAAACTTTCAGTTCACTGTTTGTTTCAATAAGACTTTTAATAACACTGCTATCTTATTTTGGGTTACTTTTTTTTTACTCCAAGCACACATGGAAATTCATCTCTCTCTCTCTCTCTCTCTCTCTCTCTCTCTCTCTCTCTCTCTCTCTCTCTCTCTCTCTCTCTCTCTCTCTCTCTCTCTCTCTCTCTCTCTCTCTCTCTCTCTCTCTCTCTCTCTCTCTCTCTCTCTCTCTCTCTCTCTCTCTCTCTCTCTCTCTCTCTCTCTCTCTCTCTCTCTCTCTCTCTCTCTCTCTCTCTCTCTCTCTCTCTCTCTCTCTCTCTCTCTCTCTCTCCTTGGCTTTTTTTCCCTCTTTTTTTTTTCCTCTTTTTTTAGGGAACGTTTTCTTAACGTTCTGAGAATGGATGGAGAATGAACGTTCTGAGAAAAAAATGAAATCATTTTAAGGAAACGTTATGCTGAAGTACGGAAATTCTCACAGAAGAACATTGTTTTTTAAAGTTCTCTCAACTATTTGAGAACATTCCTAATGCCAAACCAGTTGGAGAACGTTCAAAGAACATATAAATGAAATGTAACCATGTTTGAAATACCAAGAAGTTTTTATTTGTCAAGTTCCTTAAATGTGCTGAGAATGTTCCAAAGCCAAGCAACTATCCTGCACCATTCCCAGAAAGGTGTGGGAAGGTTTTGTGCAAAATAGCCATAGGATAACCACACTCTCACTAAGCTCTAAGAAACATATGGTTTTCAGAACGTTATGTGCTAACTGGGTACCCTCAGGATACATGGTTCAGTCAGGCTGGTTCAAGCCTTTAAAGGCTGAACATATTTCTGCACATGATACACTATACACTGGCCATGGTATGAAGAAGAGTTTGAGACCACCTGCTCTCTTTTCTCGTTCTCCCTGACAAACACACACACACACACACACACACACATGCACACACACACAGTTGGAGGTTATAGAGCTAGAAGACTGAGAATGTGCTGTTCCCTGACATCCAGAAGACTTTTTGATTGTGTAAAAGCCCTGTCACATCAAGGCTCCTTGTTAAAATATTTAGGGGGAACCAGATATTAGGGTTAGGCTATTTCTTTTGTTACAGCACTCTCCTTTGCAACATCCCAGCACAGAATCAGAATTCTGTCCACAATAAGGATTATACACCCCCATGCATATACCACCCACCCTTCCCCTTCCCCAACACACTCACATACTGTATGATACCCACACATGCACGCACACACACTCAGAACGTACACAAACACACACACACACACATACAGAATGTACACCAACGCAAACACACATTAGCAGTTGGCTCATTCAAATTTTGTTGACAGATAAAGGTTAGTGCACATTTTAGGAAGTGTACACAGCAGGGTACTTCTCTAAGGAAAGGCAAACCACACAAAGCATTTCTTTTCATCCTCACTAAGCTCAAACAAACTCGGCTTGTGTCCCCTGTGAGCCACTGTACTGCTGCATGGCAGAATATCTGCTAAGAGGAGACGGTAATTAAAGAGACTTTAAAGAGAAACTGAACGTACCGATTCCATGTTTCTCTGTTGCTCACTAAGAAAAAAAGATGTCGGTCTTGGGGGTGTGGTTCAAGGTGGCATTTACTGCAGTTTGTCCCCCATGAGACACCATAGGAACAAAGCCAGTGTTACTTCCTCAAAATTGTCTGAATGAATCTAAGCTAACTCAAGAAAACTGTAATAAATGTTGATGTTTTTGCTGAGGGGGTTTAATTGAAAAAAGGCTCGATGTGTTGTCTTATGTAAACAGAGTTACAGTGAAATGATCTTGATTGGTGATCTCAACTGGTGTTGGTTAAAGCCGGTGTCTGATGATTTAAAAATGTTTTGTAATTCTATGAATCTTACCCAGTTGATTAACTCACCCACTCGCCCAAATCTTAAATGCACAGAGAAATCTACCCTGATTGATTTGATATTGACAAATGTTCCACTTAAATTGGTGTTTTTTGTAATGATGTAAGTGACCATTGTGCTGTTGTTTTTGTTAGAAATACTAAGGTTCCTAAGACAAACCCACATTTTATTCGTAAGATACATGAAGTGTTTTAATGAGCAGGCTTTCTTTCATGATTTGTTTTATTTTGACTGGAGCAAGATTGAACTTATCCCTCATGTGGAAACTGCCTGGAAATTCTTTCATAATGGTTTTTCAAAAGAGAAAACAAACATGCCCCATTCCGCAGGTTCAGGGTTAAAGGGCGGAATAATCCATGGTTTTCTTCGGAGCTGTCTTGTATTATTCACGACCATAATCTAGCCTGAGCTAAAGCAAGGAAATTATGTTCGGATGCTGATTTTAGGCAGTTACGAAACAAGTGTTCTTTTCTTCTCAGGAAGGCCAAGTCTGAATATGTTATGTCTGTTACCACTGATAACCTGAATGACCCTAGAATGTTTTGGAAGGCTATTAATTAAGTGTATGTCTGGTAACAGTAATGTTAAAGAATTACCGTCATGTGTTTTGAAGGACTCTGTTGCTCTAGATGACAAAACTGAAATGCTGAATTGTTTCAATTAGCACTTTGCATCATCTGGTAGGCTGTTTGATTCAGTGTCCTCTGTCTCTGTACAACCCTGTGTGGATGAACCAGTGAGATCTGGTCAAGCTTTCAGCTTGTTGCCATTCTCAGTGCAGGTGGTACATAAAGCCCTGAAATCCTTAGATCAGAGAAAGCCTGCAGGTCCTGATCTTTTGGATCCCTGCTTTTTAAATCTGGCAGCTGATTTCATAGCTGAACCACTTACATCTCTGTTCATTCTAACCCTGGAATGTAATGAAATTCCGAAAATCTGGAAATCAGCATTTGTCCTACCACTTTTAAAAGGGGGGGATCCAACTCTTTTAAATAATTATAGGCCAATCTCAACGCTGTCACACCTGGTGAAAATACTTGAAACCCTTGGAGTGAACTGCTAAAAGAGTTTTTATTTACTAACTCTATTTGATCAATGTACCAATCGGGCTTCAGGAAGAACCATAGCACAATTACAGCAGCCATGAAGGTTTTAAATGATATCACTGAAGCCCTTGACAAAAAACAGCACCGTGTCTCACTTTTTATTGATCTCTCTAAGGCTTTTGATACAGTTGATCATGCTATACTAAGGCAGAGATTGTCGAGTGTAGGTCTTTCAGAGCATGCAGTTGCATGGTTTGCTAACTATCTGTCTGATAGAACTCAGTGCACTCAATGTGATGGGCTTATGTCTGTTAAATTGTCTGTCTTTAATGGTGTGCCCCAAGGCTCTGTACTTGGTCCTCTCTTATTCACTATTTATATAAATGATTTAGACAAAAATGTCCAAAATGCGCAACTTCATTTTTTTGCTGATGATACTATTATTTACTGTTGTGCCTCATCTCTTACAAAAGCTTTCCAGAACTAGCAATCTGCTTTTTATACTGTTCAACATACCTTGTGTCAATTTAAGCTGATCCTCAATACTGACAAAACTAAACTAATGGTGTTTTCCAAAGCAAGAAATAGACCTCTGAACCTTTCACCTGTCAGGGAAAGGAGATTGAGGTTGTAACCTCATTGTCACACCCTGACCTTAGAGAGCCTTTTTATGTCTCTATTTGGTTTGGTCAGGGTGTGATTTGGGGTGGGCATTCTATGTTTTTGTTTTCTATGATTTTGTATTTCTATGTTTTGGCCGGGTATGGTTCTCAATCAGGGACAGCTGTCTATCGTTCTCTCTGATTGGGAACCATACTTAGGCAGCCCTTTCCCCACCAGTGATTGTGGGTAGTTAACTTTGTTTGTGGCACATAGCCCTTAAGCTTCAGGGTTGTTTTTGTATTGTTTATTGTTTTTGTTGGCGTCATCCTAATAAAAAGGAATATGTACGCTCCCCACGCTGCGCTTTGGTCTACTTCTTTCAACGGCCGTGACACTCATATAAATATCTTGGAATTTTAATTGATGACGGTGTCTCTTTTAAATTGCATATTCAACAACTCAGAAAAAAATTTAAACTGAAATTGGGATTTTATTTTAGGAATAAGGCCTGTTTTTCTTTTGAAGCCAGAAGGAGGCTAGTGTCAGCTACATTTATGCCTTTACTAGACTATGAGGATATTTTATTTATTAATGCTTCCGCTCAGTGTTTGAGATCAATTGACACCCTTTACCATGGCACTTTGAGATTTATTTTAAACTGCAAAACCCTTAGGCACCACTGCACTTTGTATACCAGGGTTGGCTGGCCTTCTCTAGTCACTCGTAGGCTCAGGCACTGGTATACTTTTATTTACAAAGCCATTTTTACTACCTTTTTATTTGGGCATTTTTATTGTTCAGAAATGTGTTGGGTACTCTCTTCGTTCACTGGACTTTATCCTGCTAACTGTTCCAAATGTCCAAACTGAATTTGGTAAAAGGGCTTTTATGTACTCTGCGCCATCGTCTTGGTACGCCTTACAAAATACTTTTCAACTGGAAGAACTTGTCCCGATTGGTATTTTTAAATCACTGATGAATGATTTTGATACTGATTCCCTGACCTGTCAATGTTTTTAATTAGCTGTTTTTGATTTTGTTATACTCTTGTGAATTCTATGGTTTTTACTAGATTACTTGTAGTTTTTCATGTTGTTTGTCTGTAATTTTTGTAATGACTTGGCCAGGACACTCTTGAAAAAGAGATTTTAAATCTCAATGAGCCCTTCCTGGTTAAATAAATAAAACAATTTAAAGAGTCAGATGCGCTGTGCTTATGGGCAGCTCTGTTTCACTGTCTGTGTTCTGTGGTAGGATTGGACAGAGTGCAATCACCTCAGCTGTGTATCCCGTGTTAATGGGCAAGTGAGCATTGTCGAAATCAAAACCCAACCCTCAAGAGAGTCATAAACTCACATACAAAACTCTGTTTTGGACGAGACAGACATTATAGAACAAATGTGTCTGACTAATGCTGATGCCATATAGGCTATTTTCTATCAGAGAAGTTGTTTACCGCAGGTCACACGCAGGTTACCGCAACCCACAGGTCATTCAAACCGCTAAACCCACAGGTCATTCAAACCGCTAAACCCACAGGTCATTCAAACCGCTAAACCCACAGGTCATTCAAACCGCTAAACCCACAGGTCATTCAAACCGCTAAACCCACAGGTCATTCAAACCGCTAAACCCACAGGTCATTCAACCCGCTAAACCCACAGGTCATTCAAACCGCTAAACCCACAGGTCATTCAAACCGCTAAGCAGTGAGCTCCCGGTAAGCTTGATGCCTGCACGGTTAGTTACTGGGTTAGTTACTGTCGTGTCGCTTGAAGACACATGGCAATACTAATGCAACAAACAACAACACTGATATGTATACAAACCAATGAATGTTGGTGGGAAGAGCTATGGGAGGAGGGGTTCATTGTATTCCGTTCCCACCATTCCAATGTGCCCGTCCTCTTATAACTCCTCCCACCAGCCTCCTCTGACGCAAACTATGTACAGCGTTGCTTTAACATAGCAACTTGCAAAGTAATTCCCAGACTCATATGAACTCAGAAAGAGGGAGAGAGAGAGGCAGGGAGAGAGAGAACGTGACTGAGAGTAAATGAGAGAGAGAGAGAGAGAGAGAGAGAGAGAGAGAGAGAGAGAGAGAGAGAGAGAGAGAGAGAGAGAGCGTGACTGAGAGTAAATGAGAGAGAGATTGAGAGAGAGAGAGAGAGAGAGAGAGAGAGAGAGAGAGAGAGAGAGATGCACACGCACGGGCGAAGGGGAGCTGTAAGCTACGCGTGAGTAGAGTAGGCTGTGTGGTTCTGGGACTAGAGTACAGTAGATCTGTGTGAAGACAGTCGGACCGTCATAGTAACTGTAGTAGCCAGCAGACCTCGAGCAGAGCAGGGACACTGGAAGACAAGAGTCCGGCTGACAGCTATTGTCAGGACAATGAGGATGTCAACCAGAGGGAGGCAGAAACTGTCAGCACTCCATCCTCTCACCTCAAAACACCTAGCTAGTTTACTCACCATGCTGCTTCACGGACCGTGTCTGAGCGAATGTTAATGTGCGTGTATAGTGGAAAAGTGTATTTTGGCCCGTTTGTGTGTTTTTGTGTGTGTGCGGGGGGACAACAGCCACAGAGGAGTCAGAGGCGGGCTAATGTGTGTTACACTGCTGTGGCGGACACACTGAGAGACAGCGAGGCGCTCTCTCGTCCAATCCCAGCCCAGCGCTGCTGAGACCCCGGCCAACTCTAAGGCTATAGACAGTGACACCATTTAACTCAAACATACCCCCACCCCTTTCAGGGCTAACCTCTCCAACGATAGCTAGATGTCTATTCCTCAGAATTAAAACCTCTGTATTTGCAGGTTTTGTCCGTCGTAACTGAGGAAGCCCCTGGTGGATCCATTTGTGTGGTGTGGTTTTGAGTAGCCATGGTATAATAGGAGTCCTAACACGCATCCTGTGGTTATCATCAGGCCCTGTTTGAGTGTGAGTTAGTGTGGGAGAGCGGCTTCTCACTGGTTATCTATTGGCTGGCTGCTGTGGTGGTGCTGTGTTTCCACTACCTCCTGCATTCCACAAGACCCCATCTGTGTCGGCAGGCATTTGTTTCATTTAAGGAGTGTATATGCGGCATGAGACATTACGCAGAGGACAAGGACACCGGCCTCTGTGCTGCTCAGAAACCTAATAAATTGCGTGCAGGTGGCAAGGAACCCAATCACCGCTGCAACAACAATGCCCACAGAGGAGAGAGGGAGGGAGAGAGAGGGATAGGGAGGGAGAGAGAGGGATAGGGAGAGAGAGAGAGAGAGAGAGAGAGAGAGAGAGAGAGAGAGAGAGAGAGAGAGAGAGAGAGAGAGAGAGAGAGAGAGAGAGAGAGAGAGAGAGAGAGAGAGAGAGCGAGAGAGCGAGAGAGCGAGAGAGCGCAACAGAGAAAGGATAGAGGGGGCCATTGACTGTGTTTTACGACGTGAGAAAGACCAGTAGTTTGACTTACCCTGTAATACATTTCATCACCAACAACATAGTGGTTAGACTAGAGAGAGAGCCTCTCTCCAGCTCTGTTATGGTGAGATAGCTGGAGCAGCTGGGTTTCTGCAGGATGCTGAGCTGAAGCAGATGTGGAGGAGTGCAGGAGACCACAACAGGGATATCAGACACTTGTTTTATTTTTTTCTGCCAGTGCCCCCCACTGGGACTCTGTGGAACAGCTCAGATCACCATCTCCACTAACACCACTTGTCCAAATAGAGGGACGGACCCTGCTTATACATTGGAAACACAAACAGACCTTTCTCTGAAAAGAGCGAGATGGGAAATAAATAACTGTCCGTGTGTGTGTGTATGCGCACACGTGTGTGCATTTGTCCATGTGTCGGTGCGCAAGTGTGTGTGCGTGGATGACCCCCTCCAAGTGCTCCTCTCACATCCTACAGGGGCCAGGGTTAGGAGATCACGCCGCCCCAGCATGGTCACGTTTCAGGGACCGGATCAGGCTGGACTGAGGGCCCCTCTAGCCCCAATGCTGCTGGGCCCAACAGATCTGAGGTCGAGGACAATGTTTGAACACCTGCCCAGCCCCTCTCAGAGCCACGGTGCAGCTTGGGGGAAGGATTGTTGTTTCCCAATAGGAGGAAATATCTGAGTCTTCAGATGGCCTTGCACACTAGTGGACACACCAATAGAGGATGCAGTGCTGTTTACACAAACTGTATGTAAACACACCACCAGTGTTACTATTAGAGCCAATGGCATCTGAGAGAAGATGAATAGATTAAAGTGGTCAATTGCTGACATGGTCAATAATGAGAGAAAACCAAATAAGATGTTATCTTGTAAATTGCAATCGTTGTGTGAGGGGGAGCTTATAGTACCTGAGAGTGTGTGTGTGTGTGTTAGTGTGTGTGGGTGAGTGTGTTTGTGCTCGCCTCACCTTCTTCTTGTCCCTCATGGAGCCCTTCCCGCGCACCATGATTTTACATCCTGTCTCTGCCTCCAGCTGCTTGGCTGTCAGCCCCCGTGGTCCCAGGATCCGGCCCACAAAGTTAAACTGCCAGAGAAACACAAACGCACACACGCATTAGAACCAGCGCTTAAAACCAGAGCAGTTCTTCAATGCAGACAACAGGTCATTTTATCATTGATATGTATGTATGAGGACATAGTAGACATTTGAAAGATATCTGTAATGGAAATGTTAATGGGTTTTCTCCAGTCTTGACATGTTGAGAAGAGAGGAATCAGATACAAAGATATGAAAACACAGAGAGAAAGAACGAGAAAACAAGGTGAGGAGGTCTCTCAAGGGAGCCCCTTGTTTGACCCCTCCATTTCGCTGTAATCTCACGGCCTTTATCACCTTCCCGGTGCTCTGAGACAACGGCGCTCGACGGCGACATCCGGGAGTGCCTTGCGACCAGCACCCGGGCTGGGCGCTGTTGACAAGATAAGGCTTAGCGATCGTTCCCCCATTGATCAGCAGCCTAGGCTCCTCTCTGCTCTTCTCTTCACTGGCCCTCACACTGCCTGTCAGTCAGGAATCAGGAGGGCTGACTATCGATGAGCTGGGACTGACACACAGACAGGTCCTGAGCCTTGATGGACACGAGAGACAGACTAACTGACTGACTGACTGCCTGACTGACTGAAAGGCTGCCTCACTAACTGACAGAAAGACAGATAGATGGAGTGACTGACTGCGTCACAAAAAAAGTTTATAGCAACTATACCCACTGAATACAAAACAAAACAGAACAACAATGAAAGATTTTACAGATTGCCATTCGCCATTATCTCCACTTCATGTAATACAATCACACTGATAGTGTTTTGAATCAGAGTCGACTCGACACTACAGGACATAGGTTATGAAGACCTGTGGGAAACGTATAGACTGCTATGGTTACTTCCTCCTCTGTGGCTATTAAAGCACTGTGCATCAACAATAATGGAGCCTCAAGTATCGAGAATCCAGTCAAATGAGTTTCAGGAAGACGGATTTTCTTTCTGTCGGATCCGCAGCTCCCGTGTCAAAAGTGACGTACTGTGCGATGAGCAACGATGAATGTTCATCTTGTGCTTTGCCCGTAATGTGAATCACTTCTTTTCATTTGTCTCTCTCACTCCCCCTTTCTCCTCTCCTCTCCTCTCCTCTCTCCCTCTCTATGGAAACTATATTCAATGGTCTGTAATTCAGGGACAACTTGAAGACCTGTCTATTTGTTATGTTATAATATCAACCAGAAAGAAAACAATTTTAAGTACAAAATGTGATATGTAAAAGCCTAAAAATATTGTAGAATCTCTAGTTTCATCGTCCATAGCTCTAAATGTGGAGCTCTTATACCTATTTTGTACTCTAATACCTATTTTCTTTACTTAACAATTGCACTGTTGATTAGGGCCTGTAAGTAAGCACTTCCCTGTAAGGTCTACCTACACCTGTTGCATTCGGCGCACATGACAAATAAACTTGGATTTGATTTGTGAGAGATGGACATGGTAAACAGAGCCCATGCTGTCTTGCCTTGTATTTCTGCCCTTGCTGAAAGCCCAGTTGTTTGCACCTGGCATGGTTGAAAAGGGCACATTCTGCTGCTTTGCCATGAATGATGCCTTCATACACAACACACACAAATACACACACCGCTCCCAATGAGAAAGAAACCAACAAAGGCCATATCTCAGCATAGGGATACAGGGTACTCCATAGAACTAGCCTTCTGCATAATTATCAATGCCTTACCATTTAAAATCATTCTGTTGACTTCACTTTGCAATCTCATTTCACATTGGTGCTTGAGAGCTCAGTCAGCCTGTGGTGTCACTCTAGTCTAGGGATGGGCAACTGGCGGCCCATGGCCCCGCCCCCTTTAGTAGGGAGCGCGGACCAATCTAAAACCATATTTATTTTTTTGTTACTTACTGTTGAGTGTTAAAATAACAATACACAACGTGGAATTTCGAATTTGGTTGTGCACCAGCAGTCACTCAACTGGCCGATGTGAACAAAAATGCTTCAGATTAGTAAGTTAGTTCACCAGCCAGCTATCTAAACTTGTAGTAAGCATGGTCCAATTACCGACTGGTGTGGGGCCCACTGATCATCAGCTATCATTTCAAATTCAGCAAACATTTGCCTACACCCTACAGTACGTGTAGAACTGCATGAAATAATTTATACAGTTGCAAAATCTTCTCTCCTCCCCATGGAAAAATCTGTAGATTTGCAGCGAACTTGCTTTAAAACGGCAATATTTTCTCTACACCTCATGGCAAAATGTGTAGAATTGCAGGAAATTGCAAGTACATGTTTTTCTCTTCTCTGTTTTGCTCACAAGGTGGGGGTATGGATGAGGGTACGCAGACCCACGAGCCACTGCAGTCCCTCATGATGAGTTCTGTTTTTTTGTGGCCCTCGCCCCCCGTCAAAGTTGCCAATCCCTGCTCTAGTCAATCACGCTTTCTTGTCTCCTGGAGAAAATATGTTCCAAGGTGCCCTTTGGGTCTGGACAATCAGAGAAACCACAGGACTTTCTAATTTGTATAAGTACAGCTCAGCTCACATTCACAAAGAACAAAAATCACATAGCTAGGCTACAGTACTTATCTCCAGTCTCAGGTAGGGCTGTTGCAGTCATGAAATTTGGCCAGCCGGTGATTGTCATTCCGGTCTCACAGTAATTGACCGTAATCAACATAAACACGTAGCTTCCACTCATAGCCTACAAGCCACTGATGCAGACCTTTGGAACATCTACATTTGAAAAAGTCTAATATATCCATGTAATATAGGCTACACCATCACAATAAATTCATAATTTATTTTAGACAGGTCAAAACAGGAAATGAAGAAAATGTAGACTATTTCAGAAGAACAGAATAGCATACTATGAGTTGTCCTTACTGTATGTTAGGCCCTGACCTGGCTATGCCATATGGCTGTGGGCTACACTAGTTCATTTAGTAGACAGGATTTGCTTAAAATTCTGTGGCATTATTTTATGGTATGAAGAATACAACTGAACATAGCTGAATAAAATAAAAAATAATATTTTCTCCAAACTATTTGAGGTAGTGGGCACATGCAGCTATTCTGTGTTGAGCGGTTAACAAAGAAACAGGTCCTCCTATATGCTTTATTTACAGCTATTTATGTAACTTTAGTTGTGATACAAATGTTGGGTTATATGTTTTGATGCGACTCTAATGATGGTTTGAAAAAAGTTGCATGAAAGGCATGAGCTCTGCTTTGTTTTTTAGGCAGTCTGCACACACTTCATCAGTCTCTCATTCCCAATTTGACAAGCACTTGATAATGCCTAGAATTTCCCGGCTACATCCCCTTTGTGTGGTCATAATGCCCCCTAAAAAATTCCATGCATTTTGCAGCCAGTGGCTGTTGTGCCCTTGGGCTAAATATAATAATGACAATTCCCTTCCCCCGGCTGCATGCTGAAGCACCTCTCGCTCACATTGCTCTCCGAAGCACCTCTCACTCACATGGCTCTCCGTGGTCTTTCTCACAGGCTACAAGTAAAGACAGACACATCGGGAATGCAACTGCATGCGTCCTTATCCAATTCCGAGGCGCATATTGAAGATATTGGAAGAACTGTCCACATTTACTTTTCGTCACACAACAAGATGAGTAGGCCTAACGAACTGCAAAAGCAGTAGCCTCTGTCAATATACTATCCCCCATAGTACAAAAGTTGACCTATTGTATACGCGATGCGTATGTATGCCAGTTAGGCTCTACACTCCTTGTAAAGCGGATTAATGTGCTTCATTTTAAGACGTTATTTGGCCACTTTAGTTGTGATGCAAACTATACCAACACATATAGGCCTATGGGCTAGGCTGCATGAGGTGTGTGACTAGGATTATAAAAAGACGCAAAAAAGCATGCTCTGTTTCTTGCCTTATGCTGGACATCACTCACAAGTGATATTATCATTCACAAGTGTTAGGCTACTATTGTCACCCATCACACTATTCTTGATTTAATCTTGTCTTTACATATACTAATTAATATAGGTGTGAAATTAGTTTTGATTTAGAATGAATCATTATCATGCACCTGTCTCGAAACAGGGGCAGTGGAAAATGTCATCTATCAACTTGAATGGACAACGCTTTTCCCATGGTTCATTTTCATGCCAGCCAGGTAAGAAACACTGCTGTTGAAAAGAGAAGCAATGTGCTTATTATTAGGAAAGTTGAGAAATAAATATAGTAGGCCTAGCCTATAGAAAGCTGGTGGGATCCTCCTCTTTTTAATAGAGGCCATCACTCTGTTCTCACGCAATTGCATAGCCTATAGAAATGTTGTGCAACATGAGCTCATGGGCTCTCATGAAATGTTTGATTCAATTTTTGATTACATTTGCATTGATGTCAGAGTGATTAGAGGGATTATGAGCTGTCCTCCCCTCAGCAGCCTCCTGTGATACAAAGCCACCAGCCATCGAAAGACGATCACTTTCAGCCTACAATTCAGGAGACAAGTTCAAGGCAGCTGCCAAGAGATTTAGGATATGGCTCTGTCTATTACACCCTGTCATGATGATGATGATATGCATCCTCTTGTAGACCATGACCATGTACTGTAAATGTAATTTTCCTACCTACCACATGTCAACAAAATACCTGAGCCTGTCTATTCAGATACCTGAACCCTTTTAGTATTCCAAAGCATGAGAAGACAAAAGGCATTATCATAGTCAAACATCCCCTCCTCCGTAAATTGGGTCATAAAAGAGCATCTGTAAATTCTGTGAGCGGCGTCGCCAGGGCTCTTTTACACACGCTGCCTTATTCATGTGACACAACTCCGACGCAACAAAGTGCAAGTGACAGCGCGGAAGTGAAAGACTCAAAGCAACACCTCTTAGCGCCTCTCCGGTCTTCCTCCGGTCTTTCGGCGGTCTTCCTCTGTCACCTGCATTTTGATATCCCTCCTTCAGGAGAATCCTTCTCTCCTCGATATCCGCGAGCGCCTTGCAACCAGCCCTGAGGCGCCACTGACAAGATAAGGCTCAGCGATCGTTACCCCATCGATCAGCAGCCTAGGCTCCTCTCTGTTCTTCTCTCTTCTCTGGCCCTCACACTGCCTGTCAGTCAGGATTCATGAGGGCTGCCTATCGATGAGCTGGGACTGATACTGACACACAGACAGGTCCTGAGCTTTGATGGACAAGAGAGACAGACTAACTGATTGACAGACTGGCAGACTGACAGACAGTCTGGCAAACTGGCAGACTAACTGATTGACATACAGACTAACTGACTGAATGACTGAATAACTGAGTTACTGAATGACTGACTGACTGACTGACTGCCGGCAGTCACTATCAAAGTGTATAAAGTTTATAGCAACAATACCCACTGAATACAAGCAAAACAACAACAATTCAAGGTTTTACAGATTGGCATTCGCCATTATCTCCACTGATCACTTCAGAGTCATATCAAGGCAGCTGCCTTGATATGTACAAGCCTAAAAACATTGTAGAATGTCCAGTTTCTTCGTCCATAGCTCTAAATGTGGAGCTCTAATATCTATTTTTTTTACTCTAATACCTATTTTGTACTCTAATACCTATTTTATTCTCGAATACCTATTTTGTACCCTAATACCTATTTTGTACCCTAATACCTATTTTGTACCCTAATACCTATTTTGTACCCTAATACCTATTTTGTACTCTAATACCTATTTTTTTACTTAACAATTGCACTGTTGGTTAGGGCCTGTAAGTAAGGACTTCCCTGTAAGGTAAACATTGATTTGATTTGTGAGAGATGAACATGGTAAACAGAGCCCATGCTGTCTTGCCTTGTATTTCTGCCCTTGCTGAAAGCCCAGTTGTTTGCACCTGGAATGGTTGAAAAGGGCACATTCTGCTGCTTTGCCATGAATGATGCCTTCATACACAACACACACAACACACACCGCTCCCAATGAGAAAGAAATCAACAAAGGCCGTATCTCAGCATAGGGATACAGGGTACTCCATAGAACCAGCCTTCTGCATAATTATCAATGCCTTACCATTTAAAATTATTCTGTTGACTTCACTTTGCAATCTCACTTTGATTGGGCATCACAGAGGTATACAGGTTTTCACAATGGTGCTTAAGAGCTCAATCAGTGGTGTCACTCTAGTCAATCACACTTTCTTTGCTCCAGGAGGAAATATGCTCCAAGGTGCCCTTTGGGTCTGGACAATCAGAGAAACCACAGGACTTCCTAATTTTCATAAGTACAGCTCAGCTCCCATTCACAGGGAACACAAATCACATAGCTAGGTTGCAGGGGGTGCGAAGGGGGGTGCTGTGGGATTATTTAAGATGAAGAGGATTTCAGATGTTTTCGGAAGATGGGGAGTGACTCTGCTGTCCTAGCTTCAGGGTGATACTGGTTCCACCCCTGAGGTGCCAGGACAGAGAAGAGCTTCGACTGGGCTGAGAGGGAGGGCCAAGAGACCAAAGGTGGCAGAACAGAGTGCTCTTGGGGTGTAGGGTTTGGGCATATCCTGAAGGTAGGGAGGGGCAGGTCCTCTTGCTGTTCCGTAGGTAAGCACTATGGTCTTGTAGTGGATGCGAGCTTAGACTGGAAGCCAGTGGAGTGTGCGGAGGAGCGGGGTGACATGAGAGAACTTGGGAAGGTTGATCACCAGACGTGCTGCAGCGTTCTGGATAAGTTGCAGTGGTTTGATGGCACAAGCAGGGAGCCATAGTCAAACATCCCCTCCTCCGTAAATTGGGTCGTAAAAGAGCATCTGTGAATTCTGTCAGCGGCGTCGCCAGGGCTCTTTTACACACGCTGCCTTATTCATGTGACACAACTCCGAGGCAACAAAGCGCAAGTGACAGCGCGGAAGTGAAAGAGTCAAAGCCATACTTCTCAGGGCCCCTTCAGTCTCCCTCCAGACTTCCCCCAGTCTTCCTCCAGTCCTCCTCCAGTCTCCCTCCAGTCTCCCTCCAGACTCCCTCCAGACTCCCTCCAGTCTCCCTCCAGACTCCCTCCAGTCTCCCTCCAGACTCCCTCCAGTCTCCCTCCAGACTCCCTCCAGTCTCCCTCCAGTCTCCCTCCAGTCTCCCTCCAGACTTCCCCCAGTCTCCCTCCAGTCTCCCTCCAGTCTCCCTCCAGTCTCCCTCCAGTCTCCCTCCAGTCTCCCTCCAGTCTTCCTTGGTCAACTGTATTTTGATATTCCTCCTTCGGGAGCATTCGTCTCTCTCTCCTACTCTACTGCTTTGTGTTCCCTCTATACTCTCCCATCACACCAAGTTCAGTACTTTGATGCATTTGGCAGTGATGAATGCCTCCGAGTAGGGGTTTCGGGCATATTGAGGATGTGTGTGTACTGAGAGGACAGGTGTGTGTTAGGGCTGCATGATATGGGCCAGAAAAATCGAATTGTGATTTTCTATTTATCAAATATTGCGATTGCGATTTCACTTGCGATATAGATCAAAACACTTGGATGAACTGTTGGATTCATAGAGGTAGAATGTTTTCCATTAAGAACCAAAGTGTAAAGCAGCATCGTTCCTGTTCGGAAACAATCTGTTGACTGCATTTGACCTAACAGAACAGCGTGCAAACTTCTAGTGAATCTAACAGCGGGGAGGAGGAACTGTGCTGCTTGATTGGCAGGGGGCGGGGCTTGGTGTGTGGGAAGCAGCTGCAACGAAAGAGAGGAAGAGAGACGACAGAGTAAACTATAAAAATGGACTTTACACACGGCTGAGTGGCGTTTCAAAATAAAGCGAAATCTCTTGCCATATGGACACTGCACATGTTAATATCGCCCTATTTGGTGTGTGTGTGTCCTTGCGCGTGCGTGTGTTTCGAGAGGAGGACAAAAAGGGCAGAATTAGAATCCCATTTCCCATCTTGTCAGGCAAAATCTGTGCGAGTGACTGTCAATGTGAGAGAGGGAATTTGTGTGGAGGTTATCAGCGGTGGCAGGTGAGTGTGCTTCCGACAGGGATATTGTCTTTGTGGAGGGTGCCCCCTACCACCTGACCCCCCCCGCCCACATCCCTCTTCCAGTGTTTAACCTTATCCATCAGGCCATTGAGTGATCCACACGGCAGCTGCAGCTCACTCAGGATCACGATGGGCATTCTCGGTCTTGTAAAGAACCAACACAGGCCCACAGCAGGTGCGCTGGGGTCAAATACAAATGTACGCGTGTCCACTGTCCATGTATTTATAAAGCAAGTGAGTCTCCCACAATCTCAGCCCTACGGCACGATTTCCACCATGGGCTGTGGATGGGTGGACACTGAAACGGGTGGATGGAATGGTTCAAATCATTGGAGTGAAAATGGTGGATCCAAATCCCATCCATAGTATTGATCAGAGAGGGAGAGCAGTCTAACTGCAGCAGCCAGCCGGAGACACCAACAGGACAGAGACAGATTGACTTAGTGTACCCTGCAGTGCCGACTCAACCCACCACACCTCCACTCCCCGCTGCTCCCCCGAAACTGAGAGAGAGAGAGAGAGAGAGAGAGAGAGAGAGAGAGAGAGAGAGAGAGAGAGAGAAGGAAAGCAAGAAAATCCATTGAAGCTAATGGAATGTCTAATACCTGCTTTTAAAGGACTCGCCCTATTTACCCAATCTGGACAGTGAAGATGAAGTGTGTTTTCCATCAGCTACAATAAAACGGGGGAGCTGAACATAATTAGGGCCATTTAAGACTGGGAGCACGATGGTCCAACCGCCAGACACTCACACTGATCTTATTATCTTATGAAGATAAACGAGCTGGCCGCTGTAATAGGCAAATTAATTATTGCATGGCTTCTAAATCGCACTCTGCTCCAATTCCCTTTTGCAGGACGTCTTTTGTTTGCATTATTATGGAGTACAAGAAGCTGAGCGTGGACGAAGATAAGCCAGATAGCTCCTTCAGGAGAAGGTGTGTGCGGGCGTGTGTGCACTGTACGTGTGCGCGTTCTTCTTGTGAGTGATTATTGACCTTATCATAATTGACCTACTGATAAATACCAATGGACATTCACGTTTCTTTTAAAGTACGTTTGAACATGAGCAGGGCCTTGAAAATGGTACGAGACATTCCTTTTGGCTCGTAGTAACAGTAATCAGAAAATGGCATCTATCTTCTTCCAATTTGGAATCATATATAATCCCACTTTTCATTTCCAGCGTAAATTATTTCCATTCCAATCGGTTTAGTAGACTGACATTGGTATTGCGTCATCTGTTTGATCTGTGTGTGGTGAATGACAGAATGAGGTGAGCCTTATCCCGGCCTCAGCCCCTCCTGGGTGATTTTACATTTTACATTTGCTGTGTGTTGTCAGAGCGGTCCTAATGTCCTAATGAACCCTAATTAACCTTCATTAACCAAGCAGTGATCCACAACGCCTGTGTTGCTGTGTTGCTGGCACCTTCCTCTCTCCCCTGCGTCTAGCGCTGTTTATAATCATCGCATTAATGAGGGGGCTAATTTATATGCCATAGCTCACCTAATCACAGACACAGACAGCCCTGTCTCCTCTCCTTCTATACACCCCTTCACTCAATCTTCTTTACACCTCAAGTGGACCTCCAGCAGCAGGGATGGGAGGGAGGACTGCCCTCCTAAAACCAAAGTCACTCCCCCCTGCCCTCACCTCTCTCTCTCAAACACACACACACACACAAGCACCTATGCAAGGACGTGCACCAAACACACACGCGTCCCTACTCTCCTTTATTCCTTCCTCCCTCCTCCCTCACTCTCTCGCTCCCTCGCTCTCTCGCTCCTCGCTCTCTCGCTCTCTCGCTCCCTCGCTCTCGCTCCTCGCTCCCTCGCTCCTCGCTCTCGCTCCCTCGCTCTCTCGCTCCCTCGCTCCCTCCCTCTTTGAAGTTTGTGAAGGATGGCCAAGGCCAAATGAGAAGACCGAGGGAGAATCAATCCAGCCGCACATGCTTCTAATTAATTAATAATCAGTTGCAGTCTCTCTCGCTCATCTCCACTGTGGACAAGCATGACCCAGAAAAGGACACGCAGCAGCCAAATGATGGATGACGACAGCTCATTCACATTGCCTGTCCCCCTCCCTCCACCCTTTTCCCTCCAACTCATACTGTTGTATTCACCACAACACCCAGAAATAGACTAGAATACCATCCATGAACCACTATCTAGCTACACTATTCCCTTTCTTTTTCACACACACACACACACACACACACACACATACACGAGGTCGGCTGATTAATTAGGGCCGATTTCAAGTTTTCACAACAATCGGAAATCGGTATTTTTGAGTGCCGATTTAACTAGGCAAGTCAGTTAAGAACACATTCTTAATTTCAATGACGGCCTAGGAATGGTGGGTTAACTGCCTTGTTCAGGGGCAGAACGACAGATTTTCACCTTGACAGCTCGGGGGATCCATCTTGCAACCTTACAGTTAACGACCTGCCTCTCTCTCGTTGCACTCCACAAGGAGACTGCCTGTTACGCGAATCCAGTTAGCCAAGGTAAGTTGCTAGCTAGCATTAAACTTATCTTATAAAAAACAATACATCATAATCACTAGTTAACTACACATGGTTGATGATATTACCTAGCGTGTCCTGCGTTGCATATAATCTGACTGAGCATACAAGTATCTAAGTATCTGACTGAGCGGTGGTAGGCAGAAGCAGGCGCGTAAACATTCATTCAAACAGCACTTTTGTGTGTTTTGCCAGCAGCTCTTCGTTGTGCGTCAAGCATTGCGCTGTTTATGACTTCAAGCCTATCAACTCCCGAGATGAGGCTGGTGTAACCGAAGTGAAATAGCTAGCGCGAGCGAATTGTTGTTGTGTTGCTGGTTCGAGCCCTGCGAGGAGCGAGGAGAGGGACGGAAGCTATACTGTTACACTGTCAATACTAAAGTGCCTATAAGAACATCCACTAGTCAAAGGTATATGAAATACAAATGGTATAGACGGAAATAGTCCTATAATTCCTATAATAACTACAACCTAAAACTTCTTACCTGGGAATATTGAAGACTCATGTTGAAAGGAACCACCAGCTCTCATATGTTCTCATGTTCTGAGCAAGGAACTGAAACGTTAGCTTTCTTACATGGCACATATTGCACTTTTACTTTCTTCTCCAACACTTTGTTTTTGCATTATTTAAACCAAATTGAACATGTTTCATTATTTACTTGAGGATAAATGTATTTATTGATGTATTATATTAAGTTAAAATAAGTGCTCATTCAGTATTGTTGTAAATGTCTTTATTAGAAAGAAAGAAAGAAAGAAAGAAAGAAAGAGCCAATTAATCGGTATCGGCTTTTTGGTCCTCCAATAACCGGTATCGGCGTTGAAAAATCATAATCTGTCGACCTCTAACACACACACACACACACACACACACACACACACACACACACACACACACACACACACACACACACACAAATACCTGAATGAATGACAATACAACAATACAAACTGAGAGGCAATGCCCTTCTGGATTTCTGTATCTCAATGCCTAATAACATTGTTCTGCAAATTGGACCGGGTGTGGGCTGCCAAGCCGGCGGCAGCAGCGCTGCGAGGAGTTTGAAGGGGCAAATTCATTTCCGTGCCGCTGCTCTCCTGTCCCAGACACGAGGTTGTTTTCTCTCTTTATCAAACAGACCAGGCCAAGACTCCTCTGCCCAATTCCCCCACCTCATCTCACTCACACATTCATCATCACCTCACATGTACGCGCGCGCGCATACACACACACGCCCGCACACACACACACATTTCTTTGCAACCCACTGCCCTCTCACTTCTCATACCAACATCTCTCCCACTCGCTCCTTCCATCGCAACACTTCCCCTTACTGTAGCTCCCTGCTTTACCTCCCACCTTCACTCCCTGTACTCCATGAAGCCACCCAGCACCTCTCTCAACACCTCGTCACTTCTCCCTTCACACCCCCTACCCGCCCCGCCCCACCATCACCAATCTACCCCTTTCGTCCTTCTCAATACCCCCCATCTCATCCTCTCCAGGGTAACACCCTATGCCTGCCTTTAATCATTACCCTCCATGTGGAGGTAATTGGCATCCCTCAGTAAATATGCCCAGCACGCACACACACACACACACACGCTCCCTCCTCCCACCTGCCATGCCACCCGGTTCTATAATTTAAGTGCTTCGGAAGCAGCTCCATGAAGAGCCATGAACACACCTGCTTTCAGAGCTGACAGTTTGAAGTTAATGCTTTCCTACATTGGGGTCCTATGCAATTAGCCATTTCTTACTGTCTCCAGGTGAGAGGTGCTACCGAGGATCATTTAGCTACTTGATTTGGAATTTTAAAGACCCCTTAAGGTAAAATCAAATAAAATCAAAAAATAAATATAGACGTTTCTGTGAGATGACTGATTCATGGTCTGACAAACACCGCTCTAGCTCTGCCAACTTTCACTGCAGATGTGTAAGGGTGACATCGGCGTATGTGGTAGATTACAAATATCTCTATCTTAAACTGGCAGATTTTGATGGGGATGTTCTGATTATGCGTGGACATCGACTCTAAGGGGTTAACTACTCCAACCTGTGGAAAACACGTCACTATCAGCCATGATAATTGTATGCAAAACCACACACACACACACACACTTTTTGGGGACCAACAATATATTCCCATTCAAAATCACATTTTTTCAAACTCCTAGCCCTAAATCTAACCCCTAATCCTAACTCTAATTCTTATTTTTTAGTTTGTAATTTTACCCCCTTTTTCTCCCCAATTTGGTGACATTCAATTACGATCTTGTCTCATCGCTGCAACTCTCCAACGGGCTCGGGAGGCAAAGGTCAAGTCATGCGTCCTCTGAAACATGACCCGCCAAACCGTGCTTCTTAACACCCGCCCGCTTAACACGGAAGCCAGCTGCACCAACGTGTCAGAGGAAACACTGTTCAACTGACGACCGAGGTCAGCCTGCAGGCCCCCGGCCCGCCACAAGGAATCGCTAGAGTGCGATGAGCCAACTAAAGCCCCTCCGGCCAAACCTTCCCCGGACGACGCTGGGCCAATTCTGAGCAGCCCTACGGGACTCCCGGTCCAACCCCAGGCTGTAGTGATGCAGCAACACTGCGATGCGCCACTCGAGAGGCCCTAACCCATAAGACTAAAATAGCTTTTTTACAAGTGAGGACCGGCAAAATGTCCTCACCTCTCTGAGTTGGTTTAATATTCTTATGAGGGCTTTTGGTCCTGACAAGTGTAGTAAAACACACACACACACACACACACACACACACACACACACACACACACACACACACACACACACACACACACACACACACACACACACACACACACACACACACACACACACACACACACACACACACACACACACACACACACACACACACACACACACACACACACACACACACACAGGTGGGGGCTACTTGAAGTCCTGGCATTTCATCTCCCGGTGTTCCTAATGAACCCATCCTCAGTAATAATGATCCCCTCTGTCCTTCAGAGCAGCAAGGACAGCCAGCATCGACACTCAGTCACTCTTCTGCTGCTGCTGGCCTTTCCTGGAGATTAGTAGAGCAGACAAACACACAAGGACGGATATGGAAACTAAAAGACCCATAAACGTAGCTCACACTATCACAGCCAACACAGGCAGACAGACTGCAGAGACAGTACCCCTCAATTCCTAAAGGAATGTCACCACAGCCAAATCAATTCATACATCAACTACATTTACCACAATATCCATATTCACAATGTGTTACAAATTCATAACATGCAACATGAAAATGGCTCATCTGGGGGAAGGAATCCAATATTTCCAGATACACTGGTCAATAGGAAACTCAACTGACTCAACCGCCCTGGGGGGAATATGGTGGCATAAACAACCTTTTTATAGCCAAGGATTCACCTGCACTAATGCTGCCCACGCAAGAGTCCGCCGCTCAGAGAAACAAGTTCGTTGGGATCAATCAGCTCGGAGCTCGACTCGCTCCCCCTGGGCCAGGAGGGTTAGGCGAGCAGGATCCGAGGGCGATTGCTTAAAAGATTTGTTAACTGCTAGGCAGGTTCAGGTGCGAGTTAGAATCAACATACGGTTGAGGGGAGTCCAATGTGAGGACTTCTACAGAGTATTTCAGGTACATACTGCATCTTCTGCCTAGTACCCACTATCTAATGTATTCCTGTGTTTTTTTGAATGATATAATATGTTTACATTACTAATAATACTGAGGTAAAGAAACAGCACAGCTGTTCAGAAATGATATAGTAGATATGCTACCGGACCGTAAATGACAGAATTGTCTGTTTTCAACGATGTAGTGGTGATTGTACAGTACTGGTATCATTCAGATTGAGGGAATTCGTTGAGGGACATGATTCAAGACCATGTCAATAAATATAGGGAAGGTGAGACTATTCTGCACATAGGACAATCAGTCCAATAACAGTAGCTATCCCTCAGGTTTACATGCCCAGACAGGATCCCCCTCCGCCCACCTCCTATCCTAATCAATAACTGTGACAAGGGCCCATCTTCTAATGCAGAGGAAACTAGATTACCTGGATTTGTAAAAACCTGGTAATCCAATAAGCCTTATACTGAATAGAGCTGTGCCCAGTTGACCAGAAATGATATTATTCAGATGAATCTAGGAAAGTGCCTTGACGCAAACATACATTTTTCATTGGAAACTTGGTGGTGGTCCTTCTGGTGCGCGTGTGTGTGTGTGTGTGTGTGGGGAGATGACATGTGTGAGCGCGTGCGTGCATGATCGCCCGACAGGTTGTACTCACATCGGGGTACTCTTTTACAGGGACAAAGAGCTTCTCCTGGAGCTGCACGATGGGGCCCACCGCGTCAGGGAGCTCGCTGCTCCGCTTCTCTGTGCTGCCGTTTAGCGTGTCGTTGTACATGTCCTTACGCACCCGGCTGATCTCTGGAGGAGAGGAGGAGAAACAAACACGTCAGTCGGGTGATCGTCAGAACAACACCGGTACTGGTCTACACAGAAACTACAATAAAGTGTGAGACAGATTGGAAAGGATACCAGTCACGCCATAACGTATAAAGACTAACACGGGTTCATAGACCCGCTCATACAACCACATATGAGCGACAGTGAGGAAATATACAGTAGACCCTATATAGTAGTTGAAGAATCAGGACATCCCGTATGACAGGTTACCTCCACCTGGTCTATAGATGTAAGTCCTTACCACACCTGTCTCCTTTAGCTACCTCCACCTGGTCTACAGATGTAAGTCCTTACCACACCTGTCTCCTTTAGCTACCTCCACCTGGTCTACAGATGTAAGTCCTTACCACACCTGTCTCCTTTAGCTACCTCCACCTGGTCTACAGATGTAAGTCCTTACCACACCTGTCTCCTTTAGCTACCTCCACCTGGTCTACAGATGTAAGACCTTACCACACCTGTCTCATTTAGCTATCTCCACCTGGTCTACAGATGTAAGTCCTTACCACACCTGTCTCCTTTAGCTACCTCCACCTGGTCTACAGATGTAAGACCTTACCACACCTGTCTCCTTTAGCTACCTCCACCTGGTCTACAGATGTAAGTCCTTACCACACCTGTCTCCTTTAGCTACCTCCACCTGGTCTACAGATGTAAGACCTTACCACAACTGTCTCCTTTAGCTACCTCCACCTGGTCTACAGATGTAAGTCCTTACCACAACTGTCTCCTTTAGCTACCTCCACCTGGTCTACAGATGTAAGTCCTTACCACAACTGTCTCCTTTAGCTACCTATTCATGAAAGCTGTCAACTGTCAAGCCTGCCAGCTGTGTCCCTATTACTGATAATGCATATATATGTAAACAATCTCACACAGACAGACACTCATTCAGACATGAGCCAAACATTACACGTACACTCATACATGGAAAAGATAACTTAATCCACCACATTAATTCAGCACACACACACACACACACACACACACACACACACACACACACACACACACACACACACACACACACACACACACACACACACACACACACACACACACACACACACACACACACACACACACACACACACACACACACACACACACACACACACACACACACACACACACACACACACACACACACACACACACACGGTGGCTATGGTATGCCAACAACAGCTGAAGGCATGAAAATAACAGATATACAGACATTTGAGAAGCTTAATTCAAAGGCTACAGAGCAACAGACAACTCAGACTGGGGAGTCATGTAACCTCAGGCATAACCTCAATAAACAAGTCGAACTGCTGGGCCTGTGGGCCTCCTCTCAAACTCTCTCAGCAGCAGAAAAAAAGACACCAGTAAGTCAATACTGTAGTATTGATGACAGAGAGGAGTGAGAGAGAAAGGGAAAGAGAGATGAGCAGAGAGAAATAAACAGACAGACGGACACGGATGGACGGACGGAGAAAATGAGATAGATTAAATTAAAGAGAGGGAGAACGTGAGGCACGCCTGCCTTGAACAAACCGTGGAGACTATATGTCATTCACATGGCCTGTGTGCACCGCAGAGGAGAAGCAGGGAGATGGAGGACCGGTAATCATGGTAAATTACTTTTAGAGACAATCGGTCCTTTTAATGAAGGGGGTTCTAACTCTCCCGTTCCGTAGTTAAACCAGCGGATGTTATCCCCGAGGAGAGAAAGGAGGGAAGAAATGGGGAGGAACGAGAGAGAGAGAGAAAGCGAGAGAGGGAGAGAGAGAAGGAAAGGAAGAGGGAGAGAAAGAAGGAAAGGGAGAAAGAAGGCGATGGAGAGATGGAGAGAGAGAAAGAGAGCGTTCTAAAAGGTGGAGAGGATCATTAAAACCACCACCTCTGTTAATATTTCATCAAATACATGAAAAATCCCCGTCCCTAGCTGACCCGGCACACATGGGTTAATTATATTACGGATGGACGGGGGGGGGGGGGGGGGGGGGGGCTCCTGATGTGATATTCTCTGGGGCAAACCAAGAAGGATGGAGAGGTGTAATTAAAATGGAGATGGCTTCCTGACATACTGCCATGCATTCATCATATACATAAAGTACACTGATACGCCCACAACATCGATGACTTAAAATTGGCTTCTTCACACGCAAGGAGGGTCCACCGAGACCTGCAAACACACACGACCAATTTGACACACACACACAGAGAGAGGTACAAATGCCTCCTCCAGTAACCTCAGCCTTGACCAGCGTGGAAGTATGGTCATTATACAGACGTCCATCATCATCACATTGATCCTGTATGTCGGGGAGCCCAGTGTGATGGCAGAGTGAGGCTGCAGCTGGTGGATGGCTTTATGGGCCTATTGTAATGGTAGGTGATTTACAGCCCCCTGTGGGATGGTCAAGGCTGGCACTGTGGGAAAAAAACATCCCTCAGAGAAAAACTTCCTTCAAGAGGAGCCAGAGGAGTAAAATAAACAAGACAAACTGTTAGCCACTCTGGATAAGGGATAAGAGCATCTGCTGAATTACTCAAATGTAAATGTGATGGAGGAAAAAAAAGCAGCACTGAAACCCTTCTCTGCTCTACACCAGACAAAGCACTGGCTCTAGTGGTATCGACAAGCTGGCACAAGCTACTGCTGCCAAATAATGGAATCATCTGTATTTCAGTTCCCATGAATGCAGATGGAATGGCTCCAGTTGCTATTGTTGCAATAATCTACAGTAGCGCAGCATCTTCATTTTGTAATGTGTGGGAGCAACAGTAACAGCTAGGTACATAGAAGAAAGAAAGCTCATTTAGATGTGCTGTGGTGTATGGGCTATTGTCGAAACATGAGGTACATAGGGAAAGGAAACCGCCTTGAGAGCATTCCAACGAAAATCAAATCCAAGGGGATTTGGGACCGAGCCTGGGGGAATTCCAACCTGAATTATCTTAGTAAATCATCCAGCGTCGTTATACATATAGCTTAGTCTTACATGTGAAATGTCTGCTACGTACATAAATAACGATCGTGTTTTTCTCCCAAGCGTCTGGCATGCCACTTCTGCCTTTACAACACATGAGATATGTGAAGGGATTAGGGCTGAAACATGCAGAGAGGCGATATATTGAGGCCCTTTGTTGGGCGTGACGGCGGCCAATTCAGCGTTCATTTTCCCCCTCCCCGGGATGCCATACAGTTATTACTCTGAGTCGTGAACACTGCGGCTGTTTCAAGCTCGCCGATAAAATAGACAACCCCAGCTAATGCAAGAGGAAGGGAAGTGCAGGGATAAAATACTGCCAAGTTAATTTAATGCATGATTTCAGGGAAACGGTGTGATCTTATAAAATCACGCTGGGTAATTTAATTAAATTGTCAGATTAAATATTTGATCATGTGCAGATGTTTATTGATGCTGGGAATTAGAGGCTGACACGGGAACAAGACTCCCGCGGGTCTTGCAGGTCCCGCGGGATTCTGGTAGGAATGGGAGTCAAGTTCAGGACAGGACAGGATCAACAGACCACAGGAACGGTTATAAACATGATTTGGGGGTGGAAATATGTCATGTGAGGAGCATTTCATTCAAAAACAACGACTGTGTAGGCTAGGCCTAATATATTTTACTTAATAAAAATCTATTTAACAAATGTTAATTCCCCCCACCCCCCCTCCCGGGTCACTCGCTTCAGTTGTAGCCATAGGTTACCTCAGATGCCAAACTACCTCAGTAGGCTAAATGATGAAGCCTTCAATAGAGGAATTGCAACGTCTTGTTGCAGCCAAAGGACCTATCACTAACATTATCATTAGAGCCAAGGAAAGAGCAATGTTTTAGCTCAATTTGATGGAGTTGTCTTTGGCAATGAAGGAACCGAGCACATGGCTTGTAAAAAAAAGAAGAAAGAAGAAGAAATGGTGCTGTTTAATCAAATAGGATACCAACCGCAGACCTGGACAAGCGGCCTAAAACGGCTGAGCTGCTCTACTCCCAACAACTTACCATCAAGCCCAATCGTTTGCGTATTTTACTAAACCCGTGCCATCTGAGGTGAAAAGTGAAAGGAAAACAGATTGACTTATGCAGTATTGCCACTCAGTAAAGCACACAATGTTGTACATGTTCATGTACTGTAACTGTTGATATGTACACAGTGCTCAGCTGGAGGCTACAGTTTCATGCCAGTGCTGTGCAGAGACAGACCATCCGGCTGAGGTCTCTGTCCTCATCCTCCAGCTTAATCCATCTACCTTTCGGTCATTTAGAATACGCTGTTATCCAGAGTGACGTAGGCCTACAGTCAGTGCATTTAACTAAGATGCGGTAGGTAAGACAACCACATATCACAGTCGCATATTGCATTATTTTCATCATTTTCAATACTTCTGAAACAAACATAATAACGCTACATATTTCTGGGTGCAAAAATGAGCGCGGGCGGGAGTGATTTTTACTGGGAAAAGACAGGAACGTTCCGGGGTAAGAGAACTGTTGCGGGACAGGAATGAATTTTCACCAGGAATGAATTTTCACGAGGAATGAATTTTCACGAGGAATGAATTTTCACTAGGAATGAATTTTCACTAGGAATGAATTAATTTTTTCACTAGGAATGTCTCGATTATGAGACGGAAAACAGTGTGAACGAATTGTGTATGTCGGGTTCTGCTTTCTTTTGGCCGATTCCTGACTATTGTCCAGTGGTCCGACTGGAACCCCAGTCCCGAGGACGATTAAACTGTCCCCGGTGATTTATGGACAGCGTTATTACAGCATTTTCTGGGGTGATTTGTCAGCTTTCTGAACCCCTCTGAATTCAATAAATGTCCTGCTCTGGCCTGAAGGGCTAATCCTTCTGCACTACTGAGCACACACTGCTGCCACCTGTGTATGCGACACACTCGGCGCCCACACACACACTCGTGCGCCCACACACACACACTCGTGCGCCCACACACACACACACTCGTGCGCCCACACACACACTCGTGCGCCCACACACACACACACTCGTGCGCCCACACACACACACACACACACACACACTCGCGCCCACACACACACACACACACTCGTGCGCCCACACACACACACACTCGTGCGCCCACACACACACTCGTGCGCCCACACACACACACACACTCGTGCGCCCACACACACACACACACTCGTGCGCCCACACACACACACACACTCGTGCGCCCGCACACACACACACACTCGTGCGCCCACACACACACACACTCGTGCGCCCACACACACACACACTCGTGCGCCCACACACACACACTCGTGCGCCCACACACACACACTGCGCCCACACACACACACTCGCGCCACACACACACACTCACTCGTGCGCCCACACACACACACACGTGCGCCCACACACACACACTCGTGCGCCCACACACACACTCGTGCGCCCACACACACACACACACACTCGTGCGTGCGCCCACACACACACACACTCGTGCGCCCACACACACACACACACACACTCGTGCGCCCACACACACACACACACACTCGTGCGCCCACACACACACACACTCGTGCGCCCACACACACACACACACTCGTGCGCCCACACACACACACACTCGTGCGCCCACACACACACACACTCGTGCGCCCACACACACACACACTCGTGCGCCCACACACACACACACTCGTGCGCCCACACACACACACACACACACACTCGTGCGCCCACACACACACACACACTCGTGCGCCCACACACACACACACACACTCGTGCGCCCACACACACACACTCGTGCGCCCACACACACACACTCGTGCGCCCACACACACACACTCGTGCGCCCACACACACACACACGTGCGCCCACACACACACACTCGTGCGCCCACACACACACACACACTCGTGCGCCCACACACACACACACACACTCGTGCGCCCACACACACACACACTCGTGCGCCCACACACACACACACTCGTGCGCCCACACACACACACTCGTGCGCCCCACACACACACACTCGCGCCCACACACACACACACACACACACACACTCGTGCGCCCACACACACACACTCGTGCGCCCACACACACACACTCGTGCGCCCACACACACACACACTCGTGCGCCCACACACACACACACATCGTGCGCCCACACACACACACTCGTGCGCCCACACACACACACTCGTGCGCCCACACACACACACTCGTGCGCCCACACACACACACTCGTGCGCCCACACACACACTCGTGCGCCCACACACACACACTCGTGCGCCCACACACACACACTCGTGCGCCCACACACACACACACTCGTGCGCCCACACACACACTCGTGCGCCCACACACACACTCGTGCGCCCACACACACACACACACACACTCGCGCCCACACACACACACGCGCCCACACACACACTCGCGCCCACACACACACTCGCGCCCACACACACACTCGCGCCCACACACACACTCGCACCCACACAAGTATACATTTAGTGCAAAAGGTAACTTAACAGTTGCTCTATTGTAAAGGAACACTGACAATCTGACAAGCGTATGATGACATTTGTGATGCTCATCCAAGTGATCCTGAGAGAGAGATTCAATACACAGGTTCATTCAACCTACAATTGAACACAATCTGCCGCATGTATCTGCAGCAACGGAGCCTCTGCTTTCCTGAACATCGCACACTATTAGCCTGAGAGCAAATGACCCTCACAGACACACGCTTGCATCCACGGACCCTTAACCATCGCATCAAAACCTTAAACACTTAGTTGCTCATTCAATAATCAGAATGAAGCAGGGTTGTGGTGAAAATCAAAGTAAAAATCACGAGCAACTAGTCTCTGTTCAATTAACAGCCTGGAGGAGATGTGACACTTGTGCCATAAGATTGACTTATTGCTGAAAAAGCAGCTGATGAGTTGCGGTTTCTCAGCTGATCCCCAGAATGTGCCGATATAAAAAAATACAATATTATACTATGGTCTAAATACTGTAGTATTACTGTATGTATATACTGTAGTATTAGCTGTAGTGTTTTTTTGCTGACTTTACTGTAGTATTTACTATAGTTTTTTTGTTTTATTATCTTTGACATAGAAGTGGAGGCTTTCTCCTTCAGGAACCCGACGGGAGAAATACTAACAGAGCATGTTTTCCAGAACCTGTAAGTAGGTAGGACTGGGGTCTGAACGGAGAGCTCAGAGCATCTGCTCTTTTCTGTAATCTGTATGGAACACAATATGGTCTATACTTGGCATGTAGGTTTCTCACTTGGGATATGGGGGAGGGGAATGGGCAGGGTATATGCAAATTTAATACTGTAGTATTTACAATAGTAAAAAAAGTGTTTTTGCAGACATTACTGTAGTATTTATTATAGTGTTCTACAACATTCTGTAGTAAGAAATACACATGATCGAGGGACACTACATTGTGTAGTATGTAGTATTCTACAGTTTATTACAGAATTCCATAGTAAGTATTGTAGTATTCTATAGCAAGCTGTGTTGTTTTTTTATGTAACTGAGATCAGTGTATCTATCAGATGCAGTGTGTGTGTGTGAATGTGGGTGTGTGTGGGGGTGCGTGTGCCCGCGTGTGTGTGTGGGGCTGTGATCAGCTGGCGCCCTAAGCAGGCCACGTTCTTCACCAGACTGACATGATATGATATCACCTTCCTTTATGGTAAGGGCAGCACACACACCAGAGAGGAAGATCGAGACATGCAGACAGAAATGACAAAAAGTTTGAGAATGAAAGCAAGTGAGAGACCGAGATAGAGACAAAGAGACAGAGACAGAGAGCGAGAGACAGAGACAGAGACAAAGAGCGAGAGACAGAGACAGAGACAAAGAGCGACAGAGAGAGACAGAGACAGAGAGCGAGAGACAGAGACAGAGACAGAGACAGAGAGCGAGAGACAGAGCGAGAGACAGAGACAGAGAGACAGAGACCGAGAGACAGAGCGAGAGACAGAGACAGAGAGACAGAGAGCGAGAGACAGAGACAGAGAGACAGAGAGCGAGAGACAGAGACAGAGACAGAGAGACAGAGAGCGAGAGACAGAGAGCGAGAGACAGAGAGCAGAGACAGAGAGCGAGAGACAGAGACAGAGAGACAGAGACAGAGAGCAGAGACAGAGAGACAGAGACAGAGAGCGAGAGACAGAGACAGAGAGCGAGAGACAGAGACAAAGAGCGAGAGACAGAGACAAAGAGCGAGAGACAGAGACAAAGAGCGAGAGACAGAGACAAAGAGCGAGAGACAGAGACAAAGAGCGAGAGACAGAGACAAGAGACAGAGAGACAGAGAGACAGAGAGACAGAGAGACAGAGAGACAGAGAGACAGAGAGACAGAGAGACAGAGAGACAGAGAAGCACCTGTCAGACCTGGGCTCTGACCGTTAACCTAAAAAAAAACAAATATAATGATATTCCAAAAAAGGTCTGGAAATAAGGATGACAAATATAAATTTGATTTGGACACAGTTCTATTAGAACACACCAAAAACTACACATATCTAGGACTAAATATCAGCAACACAGGTAGCTTTCGCATGGCTGTGAATGAGCTGAGAGACAAAGCAGGAAGAGCATTCTATGCCATTAAAAGGAACATCAAAATCAAAAATCCAATTAGAATCTGGCTGCAAATCAGTTATAGAACTAATTGCTCTATATGGTAGTGAAGTACGGGGTCCAATCTCTAATAGTGAATTTACCAAATGGGACAAACATCCAATTGAAATACTGCATGCAGAGTTTTGCAAGACTATTGCAAGTGCAAAGAAAAACTCCAAATAACGTATGTAGAGCAGAATTGGGCCAATACCCCCTCCTCATTCGAATTTTAAAAAGCCATCAAATTTTACAACCATCTAAAAACAAGTGACCCCAAAACATTCCATCACACAGCTCTACAATGTCAAGAGATGAAACAAGAGAAAAGTCCCCTCAGCCAGCTGGTTCTGTGGCTCAGTTCACCAATCCAAACCAACCCCATAGAGCCTCAGGACAGCACTCAGAAAATCTGGCCCAAACAAATCATCACAAAACAAAAAGGAAAATAGATCACCTATTGGAAAGACACCACAAAAAATCTAAGTAAACTTCAATGCTATTTGTCTCTAAACAGAGAGTACACGGTGGCAGACTATCTGACCACTGTGACTGATAGAAAACTGAGAAAAACATTGACGAGGTACAGACTCAGTGAGCACAGTCTGGCTATAGAGACCGGTCGTCACAGACGAACCTGGCTGTCCAGAGAGGACAGGCTGTGCTCACTCTGCTCCAGGGGAGAGGTAGAGACAGAGCTGCATTTCCTATTACACTGTGACAAATACTCAGACCTAAGAGAATATTTCTTTCCCAAAATTATAACTCAATACAAAGAATTTGAAACTATAAAAGATGAAGAAAAAATCTAATATTTATTGGGTGAAAAGCCAAAATGTGCAATTTTGCCAGCCAAATATGTGTCTTCCTGCCACAACCTGAGGGACAGCCAGTGAAAAGTGAAAAGTAATGTCGATAATATTTCAGTCATGTTGACACTGGTCCACTACCATTGCTTTAATGTATTGTTGTTCTCATTAATATTGTTGTTGTAGTTGTTGTTAATGGTAATCCCATGTCCATTACTACTATTATTATTGCGGTTGGTCCCACCATTTATTTATATATAAATATATTTTATATATCAATATATATTTTCATTTTATTTAGATATTTTCGATATGTATACTGAATTGAGAGACAGAGAGAAAGAGAGACAGAGAGACAGAGAGACAGAGAGACAGAGAGACAGAGAGACAGAGAGACAGAGAGAGAGACAGAGACAGAGAGAGACAGAGAGAGACAGAAAGAGACAGAAAGAGACAGAAAGAGACAGAAAGAGACAGAGACAGAGACAGAGACAGAGACAGAGACAGAGAGAGAGAGAGAGAGAGAGAGACAGAGAGAGAGAGAGAGAGAGAGAGAGAGACAGAGAGACAGAGAGACAGAGAGACAGAGAGACAGAGAGACAGAGAGACAGAGAGAGACAGAGAGACAGAGAGACAGAGAGACAGAGAGACAGAGAGACAGAGAGACAGAGAGACAGAGAGACAGAGAGACAGAGAGACAGAGAGACAGAGAGACAGAGAGACAGAGAGACAGAGAGACAGAGAGACAGAGAGACAGAGAGACAGAGAGACAGAGAGACAGAGAGACAGAGAGACAGAGAGAGAGAGAGAGAGAGAGAGAGAGAGAGAGAGAGAGAGAGAGAGAGAGAGAGAGAGAGAGAGAGAGAGAGAGAGAGTATCGTCCTGACACCCTCCTGTGTTTGTAATTACGGGGCTCTGTGAGTGGCGACCACATCGAGAGTGACGGTTCAGTCAGGACGGGGGGATGAGGGTGAGCGTTCAAACAGAGATGCCATCTGGACCTGTGCTTTCTTCAGAATAATAATCATCATCCTTCGCCCCCTCCCTCTCTCTACAGTGTACCTGCTTTGTGTCCACCTACGAATACAGAGCTCTGATCCCAGCTAAATCAATCCATCACAAGACGGACTTCAGCTCTAGTAATTAGTGATGATTCCATTTTGGGGGGCAAATGGGGAGATACATCTCTTCGTACGGTCCAGTTGCCTCATTCTCCTCTATGAAAATATATACTGCTCTAGTTTAGACCCCTAATGGCTGTGGATTCTCTCTAGAGAATACTTGGAGAGGAACTAGGAAGACCAGTTCAAAGGTCAGATAATAGGGGACCAGCAAGCACCCTTCAGATGACGGTCTTCAGATGAATTGGGGGCTGTGTCATTGGGGGACAGGGTGCTATATATAAATGCCCAGCTGGCAGGCCGCAGCTCATATCCCACTGCCATTATTGACTCAAGGGCCAGGTGGGCACAAACCAGCTGTGGCCTAAAGAAAGTCTCCCGAAACCTCTCGCTCTGACAAAAATGAGCAGGGACACTCCCTGTCACGAAGAAGAGAAGAGAGGGAGGAGAAAAGAGGAGGGGGGGGGATGCGCACCCTGCACTGCCTGCTCTGGCACAGACCCACTTCAATTAGCTTAGTGTTGCGGAGTGGTGTGAGCTAGCAGAGCCTAGTAGCAGAACCTAGTAGCAGAGCCTAGCAGCAGAGCCTAGTAGCAGAGCCTAGTAGCAGAGCCTAGTAGCAGAGCCTACTGTAGTAGCAGAGCCTAGCAGCAGAGCATAGTAGCAGAGCCTACTGTAGTAGCAGAGCCTAGCAGCAGAGCCTAGTAGCAGAGCCTAGTAGCAGAGCCTAGCAGCAGAGCATAGTAGCAGAGCCTACTGTAGTAGCAGAGCCTACTGTCGTAGCAGATCCTAGTAGCAGAGCATAGTAGCAGAGCCTACTGTAGTAGCAAATCCTAGCAGCAGAGCCTAGTAGCAGAGCCTACTGTAGTAGCAGAGCCTAGCAGCAGAGCATAGTAGCAGAGCCTACTGTAGTAGCAGAGCCTACTGTCGTAGCAGATCCTAGTAGCAGAGCGTAGTAGCGGAGCCTACTGTAGTAGCAAATCCTAGTAGCAGAGCCTACTGTAGTAACAGATCCTAGTAGCAGAGCCTACTGTCGTAGCAGATCCTAGTAGCAGAGCATAGTAGCATAGCCTACTGTAGTAGCAAATCCTAGTAGCAGAGCCTACTGTAGTAGCAAATCCTAGTAGCAGAGCATAGTAGCAGAGCCTACTGTCGTAGCAGATCCTAGTAGCAGAGCATAGTAGCAGAGCCTACTGTCGTAGCAGATCCTAGTAGCAGAGCCTACTGTAGTAACAGATCCTAGTAACAGAGCCTAGCATCAGAGCCAGTTGAGTATTTTAGTCAAGATGGCGCCGAAGCAGAAGGGAGATGCTTTACGTGTTCATTTATCTGCGTTGTTTGTAACTTTTTTTGTTTTACTATTTTTGTACATAATGTTGCTGCTACCGTCTCTTATGACCGAAAATAACTTCTAGACATCAGGACTGCGATTACTCACCACGGACTAGCAGAATCCTTTTTCTTCTTTCACTACTCTGATGAGCCCAAGGCAGAGGATATACGGCTCCCTCGGGAATAAGCCCCGACCCCAGTGTTCTGCGTGAAGAGGAGGCGGAGAAAGAGAGGCCGGAGGGCGGGCTGCCTTCTGAGGAGTAGGAGGCGATCGAATAAATCCCCACTCCCCTCAATTCTGCTCGAAACATGCAATCTTTGGACAATAAAATGGACGAGTTATTGGGAAGATTAAACATTAAAAACTGTAACATCTTATGCGTCACGGAGGCGTGGCTGAACGACGACAATATCAACTGGCTGGTTATACGATGTACCGGCAGGATAGAGCAGCGGTGTCTGGTAAAGCAAGGGGCGGCGGTCTATGTATTTTTGTAAACAACAGCTGGTGCACGATATCTAAGGAAGTCTCAAGCCATTGCGCGCCTGAGGTCGAGTTTCTCATGATAAGCTGCAGACCACATTACCTACCGAGGGAGTTTTCATCTGTATTCTTCATAACTCGTTACATACCACCACAGTCAGAAACCGGCACCAAGACAGCATTGAATGAGCTGTATTCCGCCATAAGCAAACAAGAAAACACTCACCCAGAGGCGGCGTTCCTAGTAGCCGGGGACTTTAATGCAGGGAAACTTAAATAATTTTTACCTCATTACTATCAACATGTTAAATGTGCAACCAGAGGGAAAATAACTCTGGACCACCTATACTCCACACACAGAGATGCATACAAAGCTCTCCCTCGCCCTCCATTTGGAAAATCTGACCATAATTCCATCCTCCTGATACCTGCTTACAAGCTGAAATTAAAGCAGGAAGCACCAGTGACTAGATCAATAAAAGAAGTGGTCAGATGAAGAAGATGCTAAGCTACAGGACTGTTTTGATAGCACAGACTGGAATAGGTTCCAGGATTCCTCCAATGGCATTGAGGAGTACACCACATCTGTCATTGACTTCATCAATAAATGCATCAATGACGTTGTCCCCACAGTACGTACATACCCCAACCAGAAACCATGGATTACAGGCAGCATCCGCACTGAGCTAAAGGTTACGAGCTGCTGCTTTCAAGGATTGGGACTCCAACCCGAAAGTTTATAAGAAATCCCACTATGACCTCCGAAGAACCATCAAATATGCAAAGCATTAATACAGGACTAAGATTGAGTCGTACTACACCGGCTCTGATGCTCGTCGGATGTGGGCCTGCAAACCATTACAGACTACAAAGGGAAGCACAGCCGAGAGCTGCCCAGTGACACGAGCCTACCGGACGAGTTAAACTACTTCTATGCTCGCTTCGAGGCAAGTAAAACTGAAACACGCATGCGAGCACCAGCTGTACCGCAGCCGATGTGAGTAAGATCTTTAGACAGATCAACATTTACAATGCCGCAGTGCCAGACGGATTACCAGGACGTGTACTGCGAGCATGCGCTGACCAACTAGCAAGTGTCTTCACTGAAATGTTCAATCTCTCCCTGTCTGAGTCTGTAATACCAACATATTTTAAGCAGACCACCATAGTGCCTGTGCCAAAGAACACTAAGGTAACCTGCCTAAATAATTACTGACCCGTAGCACTCACGTCTGTAGCCATGAGTGCTTTGAAAGGCTGGTCATGGCTCACATCAACACAGTCATCCCAGAAACCCTAGGCCCACTCCAATTTGCATACCGCCCCAACAGATCCACAGATGATACTGTCTCTATTGCACTCCACACTGCCCTTTCCCACCTGGACAAAAGGAACACCTATGTGAGAATGCTATTCATTGACTACAGCTTAGCGTTCAACACCATAGTGCCCTCAAAGCTCATCAATAAGCTAAGGACCCTGGGACTAAACACCTCCCTCTGGACTTCCTAACGGGCCGCCCCCAGGTGATAAGGGTAGGTAACAACACATCCGCTACGCAGATCCTCAACACAGGGGCCCCTCAGGGGTGCGTGCTCAGTCCCCTCCTGTACTCCCTGTTCACTCATGACTGCACAGCCAGGCACGACTCCAATACCATCATTAAATTTGCCGATGACAGTGGTAGGCCTGATCACCGACAACAATGAAACAGCCTATAGGGAGGAGGTCAGAGACCTGGCCGTGTGGTGCCAGGACTACAACCTCTCCCTCAACGTGACAAAGGAGATGATTGTGGACTACAGGAAAAAGAGAACAGAGCACGCCCACATTCTCATCAACGGGGCTGTAGTGGAGTAGGTTGAGAGCTTCAAGTTCCTTGGTGTCCACATCACCAACAAACTAACATGGTCCAAGCACACCATGACAGTCGTGAAGCGGGCACGACAAAATCTATTCCCCCTCAGGAGACTGAAAAAGATTTGGCATGGGGTCCTCAGAAGGTTCTACAGCTGCATCATCGAGAGCATCCTGACAGGTTGCATCACTGCCTGGTATGGCAACTGCTCGGCCTCCGACTGCAAGGCACTACAGAGGGTAATGCGAACGGCCCAGTACATCACTGGGGCCAAGCTTCCTGCCATCCAGGACCTCTATACCAGGCGGTGTCAGAGGAAGGCCCTGAAAATTGTCAAAGAATCCAGCCACCCTAGTCATAGACTGTTTTCTCTGCTGCCACATGGCAAGCAATACCGGAGCGCCAAGTCTAGGTCCAACAGGCTACTAAACAGCTTCTACCCCCCAAGCCATAAGAATCTGTCACGCCCTGGTCTTAGTATTTTGTGTTTTTTTTTTATTATTTTGGTCAGGCCAGGGTGTGACATGGGTTAATTATGTGGTGTGTTTTGTCTTGTTTTTTTGTAGGTATTGAGATTGTGGTATAGTGGGGTTATCTAGAAAAGTCTATGGTTGCCTGAAGTGGTTCTCAATCAGAGGCAGGTGTTTATCGTTGTCTCTGATTGGGAACCATATTTAGGGCAGCCATATTCTTTGAGTGTTTCGTGGGTGATTGTTCCTGTCTTTGTGTTTGTTGCACCAGATAGGGCTGTTTTTGGTTTTTCACACGTTTTGTAGATTGTTCTATTTTCATCTTTATTAAAGATGTACAAAAATAACCCCGCTGCATTTTGGTCCGCCTCTCCTTCACCGGAAGAAAACCTTAACAGAATCCTGAACATCTAGTCAAGTGGCTACCCGGACTATTCACATTTGCCCTCCCATCCACACCACTGACACTCTCTGTTGTCATCTATGTATAGTCACTTTAATTAACTCTACCTACATGTACATACTACCTCAACTAACCGGTGCCCCCCTGTATATATTATTTTTTACTGCTGCTCTTTAATTACTTGTTACTTTTATCTCTTATTCTTATCCATATTTTTTTTTAACTGCACTGTCGGTTATGTGCTCGTAAGTAAGCATTTCACTGTAAGGTCTACAACTGTTGTATTCGGCGCATGTGACTAAACATTTGATTAGATTTTTGAAAACCACTGCATGCTGGTGCAGACAGGGCTGACAAAACCACTGCATGCCGCCTGATCAGGAAGACAGGGCTGACCGTCCTCATTATCCAACGTGCTACCTAATCACATACCGCAGCGACTGTACCTACACACAGCAACACACACAGCAACACATAGGCAGATATACACAGACACATACATAGACAGATACACACACAGACAAAGACAACAACAGCAATACTCGGAGAGAGAGAGAGAGAGTGTATGCACCAGAGGAGGCTGGAGGGAGCAGCTACAGGAGGATGGGCTCATTGTAATGGCTGGAATGGAATCAATGCAACGGTACCAAACACTTCAAACCTGCATTGTTTGCTGTTTGGGGTTTTAGGCTGGGTTTCTGTACAGCACTTTGAGATATCAGCTGATGTACGAAGGGCTATATAAATAAATTTGATTTGATTTGATTTGATATGGAAACAATGTTTTACCGGTAACCATAAAACTTGTCCATGAGTTTAAAATAGCCTTTGTCCTCATGGGGACGTGGGAAATGTCCCTGCGAGGGACACTTTTTTTCCTATCCTTGTGGAGACTTCAGGTCCCCATGAGGACAGAAGAACAAGACCACACACACTAGAGGTTGACCGATTATGAATTTTTTCAACGCCAATACCGATTATTGGAAGGCCAAAAAGGCCGCTACCGATTAATCGGCCAATTTATATTTATTTATTTGTAATAATGACAATTACAACAATACTGAATGAACACTTATTTTAACTTAATATAATACATCAATAAAATACATTTAGCCTCAAGTAAATAATGTTTTGGTTTAATTTGGTTTAAATAATGCAAAAACAAAGTGTTGGAGAAGAAAGTAAAAGTGCAATATATGTGCTATGTAAGAAAGCTAACGTTTAAGTTCCTTGCTCAGAACATGAGAACATATGCTGGTGGTTCCTTTTAACATGAGTCTTCAATATTCTCAGGTAAGAAGTTTTAGGTTGTAGTTATAGGAATTATAGGACTATTTCCCTCTATACCATATTTGTATTTCATTAACCTTTGACTATTGGATGTTCTTATGGGCACTTTAGTATTGCCAGTGTAACAGTATAGCTTCCGTCCCTCTCCTTGCTCCTCCCTGGGCTCGAACAAGCAACACAACGACAACAGCCACCATCGAAGCAGCGTTACCCATGCAGAGCAAGGGGAACAATTACTAGAAGGCTCAGAGCGAGTGAAATTTGAAACGCTATTAGCGCGCGCTAATTAGCTAGCCATTTCACTTCGGTTACACCAGCCTCATCTCGTGAGTTGATAGGCTTGAAGTTATAAACAGAGCAATGCTTGACGCACAATGAAGAGCTGCTGGTAAAACACACAAAAGTGCTGTTTGAATGAATGTTTACGCGCCTGCTTCTGCCTACCACCGCTCAGTCAGATACTTAGATACTTGTATGCTCAATCAGATTATATGCAACGCAGGACACGCTAGATAATATCTAGTAATATCATCAACCATGTGTAGTTAACTAGTGATTATGATTTATTGTTTTTTATAAGATAAGTTTAATGCTAGCTAGCAACTTACCTTGCCTTACTGCATTCACGTAAACAGGCAGGCTCCTTGTGGAGTGCAACGAGAGAGAGGCAGGTCGTTATTGCGTTGGACTAGTTAACTGTAAGGTTGCAAGATTGGATCCCCCGAGCTGACAAGGTGCAAATCTGTCGTTCTGCCGCTGAACAAGGCAGTTAACCCCCCGTCCTAGGCAGTCATTGAAAATAAGACTCTTTCTTAACTGACTTGCCTAGTTAAATAAAAGTATAAAAAAATAAATAAAATCTGCAAATCGGCGCCCAAAATTACCGATTTCCAATTGTTCTGAAAACTTGAAATCGGACCTAATTAATCAGCCATTCCGATTAATCGGTCGACACACACACACGCACATGCTCACACAATACAGTGATTTCTGCACTATATACAAGGCTGTACCTTTTGTGATACGCTGTACTGTGGTTAGGGCAGGAGCTCAGCCAATCACCTCAAGTCAGCTTGTGGACCGGTACATGCTGTACGTCACAGGAGGTTGGTGGCTCCTTCATTGGGGAGGACAGGCTCGTGGGACGACTGGAGCGGAACCAGTGGAATGGTATCAAATACAACAAACACATGGTTTCCAAGTGCTTGATGCCATTCCATTTGCTCCGTCCCAGACATTACTACGAGCCGTCCTCCTCTCAGCAGCCTCGTGCTGTACGTATGTAAACGGCAGTATTAAATGTGTTTGTACGCGTGTATGTGCATGGCTATACCGTGAGTGTACGGAGCTGCTTTTGAGCAGCTGCTGCCTCAGGAGGTGCTGACACAAAGGAAATTATAAAGCTCAGTGGTGATGGCTAAAAATGGGCCAGGAGTAAGGACGGTGCTGGGCTGAGTAGGGAGACCAGCATATGGTCACAGTGTCACAGTGACATGGACGTCACATGCCCCGGGGTTGGCCTGATGGCCGCAAGGCTCACTCGGCTCACTAGCACTTCTCAACAGACCTGGGCAAGGATAAACTGGAGGGAAGACAGGCAGCAAAGAGACACTGAACTACAGTGAGACAACGTGAGACAATGAGAGACACTGAACTAGAGTGAGACAACGTGAGACACTGAACTATAGTGAGACAACGTGAGACACTGAACTAGAGTGAGACAACGTGAGTCAATGAGAGACACTGAACTAGAGTGAGACAACGTGAGAGAATGAGAGAGACTGAAATAGAGTGAGACAACGTGAGACATTGAACTAGAGTGAGAAAGCGTGAGACAATGAGAGACACTGAACTAGAGTGAGACAGCGTGAGACAATGAGAGACACTGAACTAGAGTCAGACGTGAGACAATGAGAGACACTGAACTAGAGTCAGACGTGAGACAATGAGACTCTGAACTAGAGTGAGACAATGAGAGACACTGAACTAGAGTGAGACAGCGTGAGACAATGAGAGACACTGAACTAGTGAGACAACATGAGACAATGAGAGACACTGAACTAGAGTGAGTCAACGTGAGACAATGTGAGACACTGAACTAGAGTGAGACAACGTGAGAGAATGAGACACTGAACTAGAGTGAGACAACGTGAGACAATGAGAGGCACTGCGATGGAGTGAGACAACGTGATGATATGAGACATGGATAAACACGGAGCTAATGTGAGACACTTAAGAGACACAGATACTGAGCTAATGCAAGTCACAGAGATACTGAACATGCGACTGAGATACTGAACCAAATTTGGTAAATGTACACCTATGGCTGTATAGACTGGACTAACATTAGTAGGCAGTTATGCTGACCCTTGGTCACATTTAGCTAGGTCACTGTGAAACACTATGAGACAAGGAGAGACTGATAGCTTTGTTTCAGCGTATTTTAGTCTAAGACAATACATGACGTACAAACTGCACTCAGTGATTTCATTTCTGGATGAACAGCAAAACACTGATGGAACATTCCTGTGCTACTCTGCATGCTCTGGTTTGACATAATTAGGTTGTGCCATCACAAGACATACGGTTAAAGAGTTAATGGTTTAATGCTTGTGAATGCGTGGCTGCAGATGTCACGTGTTTAGGGCAAGGGAGGTCGGACGGAGGATTGTAGCTCCGAAAATGATTGACAAAACATTTTCAGCCCTCAGAAAGCAAAACCAAAGAAATGTTTCAGAGCCAAAATAAAACATTTTAGTGTAGCATATCAGGACGACTAACATTTTGGAGCACAGAAATCCCATGTTGTGAGCAGTATCATAACTCATCTTAACTAATCCAAAGATATATTTCACACGTCTCAACCTCAATATTTCAACTAAAGATATGCCTACAGTATTTCAACTAAAGATAGACCTACAGTATTTCAACTAATCTGACATCTCGCAGCTGAAACATAAAACATTTATAATCCACCTTCAAAAGAGGAGTAGAGAATACTCCATCTTTCCTTTGAGCCGTTAGTGAGCCGGGATAATTGAGGTCAAAGATTGCTCATTTTTCACAGCCGGGTCTCGATTCTCTTTATCAGCATTAAACCGGGGGGGGGGGGGGGGGGGGTCGAATAGATGGTTCATTAGGTGAATACCTTTGAATGTCCTTTAGGGCGAGGCTTGGGCACCGGCCCAGAACATTTGAAAATTGCCTCAGCCCAGAAGATTTGAAAATCACCACAGAAAGAGGTTAGATTCCATTATAAAAGGTATCTCCTACTACACCTTGAACTTGGAGCTGCTGACAGAGGGAAAACACATCAATCGTTTAGGTTACCCAAGCAAACAACAATCCCAGAAAGTGTTGAAGCGTTAACTTTGTACTGAGAAGTGGAAGAAAAATAGCCTGTGGTCAGAGAGACTGACATAGCAGACCTGCCCTCTTGAAGGTTTGAAGCATTCACAGTTGTACAGGACGCTAAAAGCTTTCACTGCAGCGCTGTACTTTGTTAGCTTTTTAAATTAATTACAGTGGGGTAATTAACATTGCAGTATCTAAACAGGTGGTCCAATACAACATATGTGCTGTGATTTGAGAGAAAGGGTAGACGCGAGCCCTAATTTGGCTAAAGCAGACCCAGAGGGCACACGAGCACTCACACACACAATATAATATGATTTACAGATTAAGATGTCAACCTTAAACCTCTAGGACAGTGGTATTCGAAGTCGTGGGGGAGGGGGTACTGAGGATTTCAACTGAATATATATATACAGTGCCTTGCGAAAGTATTCGGCCCCCTTGAACTTTGCGACCTTTTGCCACATTTCAGGCTTCAAACATAAAGATATAAAACTGTATTTTTTTGTGAAGAATCAACAACAAGTGGCACACAATCATGAAGTGGAACGACATTTATTGGATATTTCAAACTTTTTTAACAAATCAAAAACTGAAAAATTGGGCGTGCAAAATTATTCAGCCCCCATAAGTTAATACTTTGTAGCGCCACCTTTTGCTGTGATTACAGCTGTAAGTCGCTTGGGGTATGTCTTTATCAGTTTTGCACATCGAGAGACTGACATTTTTTCCCATTCCTCCTTGCAAAACAGCTCGAGCTCAGTGAGGTTGGATGGAGAGCATTTGTGAACAGCAGTTTTCAGTTCTTTCCACAGATTCTCGATTGGATTCAGGTCTGGACTTTGACTTGGCCATTCTAACACCTGGATATGTTTATTTTTGAACCATTCCATTGTAGATTTTGCTTTATGTTTTGGATCATTGTCTTGTTGGAAGACAAATCTCCGTCCCAGGCTCAGGTCTTTTGCAGACTCCATCAGGTTTTCTTCCAGAATGGTCCTGTATTTGGCTCCATCCATCTACCCATCAATTTTAACCATCTTCCCTATCCCTGCTGAAGAAAAGCAGGCCCAAACCATGATGCTGCCACCACCATGTTTGACAGTGGGGATGGCGTGTTCAGGGTGATGAGCTGTGTTGCTTTTACGCCAAACATAACGTTTTGCATTGTTGCCAAAAAGTTCAATTTTGGTTTCATCCGACCAGAGCACCTTCTTCCACATGTTTGGTGTGTCTCCCAGGTGGCTTGTGGCAAACTTTAAACAACAGTTTTTATGGATATCTTTAAGAAATGGCTTTCTTCTTGCCACTCTTCCATAAAGGCCAGATTTGTGCAATATACGACTGATTGTTGTCCTATGGACAGAGTCTCCTACCTCAGCTGTAGATCTCTGCAGTTCATCCAGAGTGACCATGGGCTTCTTGGCTGCATCTCTGATCAGTCTTCTCCTTGTATGAGCTGAAAGTTCAGAGGGACGGCCAGGTCTTTGTAGATTTGCAGTGGTCTGATACTCCTTCCATTTCAATATTATCGCTTGCACAGTGCTCCTTGGGATGTTTAAAGCTTGGGAAATCCTTTTGTATCCAAATCCGGCTTTAAACTTCTTCACAACAGTATCTCGGACCTGCCTGATGTGTTCCTTGTTCTTCATGATGCTCTCTGCGCTTTTAACGGACCTCTGAGACTATCACAGTGCAGGTGCATTTATACAGAGACTTGATTACACACAGGTGGATTGTATTTATCATCATTAGTCATTTAGGTCAACATTGGATCATTCAGAGATCCTCACTGAACTTCTGGAGAGAGTTTGCTGCACTGAAAGTAAAGGGGCTGAATAATTTTGCACGCCCAATTTTTCAGTTTTTGAATGTTCAAGGGGGCCGAATACTTTCGCAAGGCACTGTATATTGTTGAAGACGGAAGTTTACATACACCTTAGCCAAATACATTTAAACTCAGTTTTTTCACAATTCCTGACATTTTTCCTAGTAAAATTGCCCTGTCTTAGGTCAGTTAGGATCACCACTTTATTTGAAGAATGCGAAAAGTCAGAATAATAGTAGAGAATTATTTATTTCAGCTTTTATTTATTTCATCACATTCCCAGCTGGTCTGAAGTTTACATACACTCAATTAGTATTTGGTAGCGTTACCTTTAAATTGTTTAACTTGGGTCAAACGTTTCAGGTAGCCTTCCACCAGCTTCCCACAATAAGTTGGGTGCATTTTGGCCATGACAGAGCTGGTGTTACTGAGTCAGGTTTGTAGGCCTCCTTGCTTGCACACGCTTTTTCAGTTCTGCCCACAAATTTTCTATGAGATTGAGGTCGGGGCTTTGTGATGGCCACTCCAAAACCATGACTTTATTGTCCTTAAGCCATTTTGCCACAACTTTGGAAGCCTGCTTGGGGTCATTGTCCATTTGGAAGACCCATTTGCGACCAAGCTTTAACTTCCTGACTGATGTCTTGAGATGTTGCTTAAATATATCCACATAATTTTCCTACCCCATGATGCCATCTATTTTGTAAAGTGCACCAGCCCCTCCTGCAGCAAAGCACCCCCACAACATGATGCTGCCACCCCCGTTCTTCACAGTTGGGATGGTGTACTTCGGGCTTGCAAGTCTCCCCCTTTTGCATCCAAACATAACGATGGTCATTATGGCCAAACAGTTCTATTTTTGTTTCATCAGACCAGAGGACATTTCTCTAAAAATTAAGATTTTTGTCCCCATGTGCAGTTACAACCCGTAGTCTGGCTTTTTTATGGCGGTTTTGGGGCGGTGACTTCTTCCTTGCAGAGTGTCCTTTCAGGTTATGTCGATATAGGACTCGTTTTACTGTGGATATAGATACCTTTGTACCTGTTTCCTCCAGCATCTTCACAAGATCCTTTGCTGTTGTTCTGGGATTGATTTGCACTTTTTGCACCAAAGTACGTTCATCTCTAGGAGACAGAATGTGTCTCCTTCCTGACCGGTATGATGGCCATGGTGTTTATACTTGCGTGCTATTGTTTGTATAGATGAACGTGGTACCTTTAGGCATTTGGAAATTGCTCCAAAGGATGAACCAGACCTGTAGAGGTCTACAATTTTTTCTTTCTTTAGATTTTCCCATGATGTCAAGCAAAGAGGCACTGAGTTTGAAGGTAGGCCTTGAAATACATCCACAGGTACACCTCCAATTGACTCAAATGTTGTCAATTAGGCCATGACATACTTTTCTGGAATTTTCCAAGCTGTTTAAAGGCAGTTAACTTAGTGTATGTAATCTTCTGACCCACTGGAATTGTAATACTGTGAATTATAAGTGAAATAATCTGTCTGTAAACAATTGTTGGAATAATTACTTGTGTCAAGCACAAAGTAGATATCCTAACCAATTTGCCAAAACTATAGTTTGTAAACAAGAAATTTGTGGAGTGATTGAAAAACTAGTTTTAATGATTCCAACCTAAGTGTATGCAAACTTCCAACTTCAACTGTATATATATTTATTTTTTTAGGAACAAAAAAAATGAAGAGTACAGATGATTGTATGGGTTTTTGAAAAAAATCATTCAAAGAATACAACCTTATTGATATAATGTATTTTATTGGTTTCATTTTTGATGAATGAATTGAAGGTTAGGTTGTTAAATGGGGTCCCAAGAAATTCTGTCAGAAAAAAAATGGGGTCCCCACTGAAAAAATGTGAATACCACTGCCCTAAAATGTGAATACCACTGCCCTAAAATGTGAATACCACTGCCCTAAAATGTGAATACCACTGCCCTAAAATGTGAATACCACTGCCCTAAAATGTGACTACCACTGCCCTAAAATGTGAATACCACTGCCCTAAAATGTGAATACCACTGCCCTAAAATGTGAATACCACTGCCCTAAAATGTGGCTTTCTTGAGAATAGTGACTTGAATGGCTTCAATACATCTGAGGGGAAGCAGAAGCAGCAAGAGGATGATAAACGATGTGAGAGCAAAACCTATTGATAAAAATTAGGTCACTCGTTGCCTGGGCATTTCAGCTTTTTCATGTCTCAATCAATAGGTTTCATCCATTCTCTTCACATGCTTTTATTCGTGCCTACCCCTCAACCCCCCCCTCCCCCCACACAGCCGTAATACTGTAACCCTGCCAATGACTTACTTACTCAGCGTTCTGTGGCGGAAAAGGGTTTCAATTACATAGAGTGCTTTTAAAATGAGAAATGTGAATGCATTATAGAAGTAGACACTGATGTATTCACTCATAATGGTGCTATCGCAGGAAGCACAGCGAAATGATACGGAATAATAAAGAGCGTGGTTAATAGAGCCGTCGCGGTCGACTCTAAAGAATAGAGTGGATAAAAACCGTGATTGATTGTCTCGTGAGGTTGACTGTTTACTCTCTTGACTAAGCTAATAGCACGTTGACCCCGTGACCTTTGGCTGTTGTGGATACATCTCAGTCCAAGGTGCTAAGGGGGGCAATGGGGGGTTGGAGTGGGGGTTGGCGGGGTTAGGGAGAGAGCCTCATTTCCTTTTGAATGTCAGCCCTCTTCAGTTGGCCTCAGACAGAAGAGAAGGATCATATTAAGAGGATGAGGGAAAGCCTCCATCGCTTCACTTGACGGAGCGTCTATGACGGGCCGTTATTATACATTGTTAACATACATAGCTATCGTGCATTCTCATAGATCACATTAACATACATAGGGCTCTATATTCGGGCTGGAAAATGTGACTTTGTTAAGGCGGCGCTAGTGTCTAACGTGCGGTCTTACGCAATTTTGTCTTGTAAAAGCAAGCGCTTTGTAATTGACCTGCCTTACATCAGCTCGCTTGAGGTGAGGTGGGAGGGGTGGAAATATTTGAGGCGTGTCCTTATAAAGGTGTACCAACGTGCCAATGACAGGCAGCGCTACTGGTGATATTTAAGACTCACCAAAAGCGGATCTTAGCGGCAATGCAATCGGTTACGGAATCGATTTAGCCAGCAGAGCAGCCTAATCAGTAACATATGACCAATGTTTCATTCAAATATCACGAGCAGCAAAACAGTCAACTGACATTCCAGTTTTTTCTTTTTATTGGACAATTTTTTTGTCCATGCAGCTTCTGTGAAAGGTTTGGACTAATTAGATCCATGTGGAAGTCTGTTTAGGAACATACAGTTATTACAAGACTGTTTATTGGTTCTCCTTGATCCATTATTTTGTTGATAGATTACACCTTCCACTTTCATCAGTTGGACCTAACTGTCAAATTGCGGGAATTCCGATCTCTGTCCTTGGTGCTGAATCCGCTTGTAGCCTAGCTCTTTTGTTTGTTTACCTTTTACGTGGCAAAGTCACTAATAGGCCATATCAGGCGATGGTAGGCTAAGCTAATTATAGGTTTTTTATAACTAAGCTTATTGTAGGGTTAGTGTATACTTAAGCAATAAGGCAAAGAGGGGGTGTCTGGATACAGCCCTTAGCTGTGGTATATTGGCCATATACCACAAACATCCGAGGTGCTATTATAAACTGGTTACCAACGTAATTAGAGCTGTCAAAATAAATGTTTTGTCATACCCGTGGTATACGGTCAGCCAATCATCATTCAGGGCTTGAACCACCCAGTTTATAATATTAAATGAACTCTATTCAATGGATAGGACAAGCATTCACGCCTCCTGCTGAAGAGCCCTTAGGACTAAGTGTGCACACATTGCCTTATGCTCATGGAACGAGAGATGCAATTTATGACATCATGCTTCTGACCCGATCCTATTTAGAAATATTGTTTAAAAATCAGATTGATTGTTTGTCGTTTAATTTGATTAAAAAAACAAACTTCTTCGAAAGATTCACCATCTATGGGTTTATGGTGAGAACGTACATGGCTTGAATGTTTTGTGATTTCTCCTGCTATTTCTGGAGAAGTGCAAATATGATCTGTCAGATGGTTCCATGATGTTTATAAAACATGACATTTACGAGCTGTATAACGGTGAGTGGACATGCCTCCCTTCTCTTTATATTGGATCTTTATCCAGCTCCTGTGAAAAGTTTGGATGTGCGTAAAACTCTACATAGTCGAAGCCTTATATAAGTCTGTATTATATGCCCAAGGGGAGCAATTATTGTACCTGTAACTGTATATAGACATTGCCTATATAAAACAAGTTGTTGTTAAGTTTTTATTATGATTTGATTAGAATGAATCATTCTTTGTGGGCCTTATCGATGGGGCTGTAGTGGAGCGGGTCGAGAACCTTCATGTTCCTTGGTGTCCACATCACTAACGAACTATCATAGTAGAAACACACCAAGAAAGTCGTGAAGAGGGCACGACAACACCGTATCCCCCTTGGGAGACTAAAAAGATTAGGCATGGGTCCCCAGATCCTCAAAAAGTTATACAGCTGCACCATCGAGAGCATCCTGACCAGTTGCATCCCCTCCTGGTATGGCAACTGCTCGGCATCTGACCGTAAGGTGCTACAGAGGGTAGTGCGTACGACCCAGTACATCACTGGGGCCAAGTTTCCTGCCATCCAGGACCTCTATACTAAGCGTTGGCAGACGAAGGCCCAAATAATTGTCTAAGACTCCAGTCAAAGTCTCCAGCCACACTAGTCACAGACTGTTCTCTCTGCTACCGCACGGCAAGCAGCACCGGAGCACCAAGTCTAGGTGCAAAAGGCTCCTGAACAGCTTCTATTTTATTAGATTTGATTCATCAATAGCCTAGAGAATTTAATCTTGCTTATTGACTACGTTTGGCATGTCCATGTCCAGACTGCAATTTACAGTAGGCCTAGCCCCTATATCAGTATTAATTCTATAGCCTATGTTTAACAATGTATTTCCATATTGAAACAATGCATTTACAAAACAAATCCAAGTTTATTTGTCACGTGCCCCGAATACAACAGGTGTACCTTACAGTGAAATGCTTACTTACAGGCTCTAACCAATGGTGCGAAAAAAAGGTGTGTGTGTATGTGTGTAGGTAAATAAAGAAATAAAACAACAGTAAAAAGTGAAAAAAAAGAGTAGCAAGGCTATATACAGACACCGGTTAGTCAGGCTTATTGAGGTAGTATGTACATGTGGGTATGGTTAAAGTGACTATGCATATATGATGAACAGAGAGTAGCAGAAGCGTAAAAAGAGGGGTTGGTGGGTGGTGGGACACAATGCAGATAGCCCGGTTAGTGAATGTGCAGGAACACTGGTTGGTCGGGCCAATTGAGGTAGTATGTACATGAATGTATAGTTAAAGTGACTATGCATATAAGATAAACAGAGAGTAGCAGCAGCGTAAAAGAAGGGTTGTGGGGGGAGGCACACAATGCAAATAGTCCGGGTAACCATTTGGTTACCTATTCAGGAGTCTTATGACTTGGGGGTAAAAACTGTTGAGAAGCCTTTTTGTCCTAGACTTGGCACTCCGGTACCACTTGCCATGCGGTAGTATAGAGAACAGTCTATGACTGGGGTGGCTGGGGTCTTTGACAATTTTTAGGGTCTTCCATTTGACACCGCCTGGTGTAGAGGTCCTGGATGGCAGGCAGCTTTGTCCCAGTGATGTACTGGGCCGTGCGCACTACCCTCTGAAGTGCCTTGCGGTTGGAGGCCGAGCAATTGCTGTACCAGACAGTGATGCAACCGGTCAGGATGCTCTCTATTTTTCAACTGTAGAACCTTTTGAGGATCTTAGGACCCATGCCAAATCTTTTTAGTTTCCTGAAGGGGAATAGGCTTTGTTGTGCCCTCTTCATGACTGTCTTTGTGTGTTTGGACCAATCTAGTTTGTTGTTGACGTGGACACCAAGGAATTTGAAGCTCTCAACCTGTTCCACTACAGCCCCGTCGATGAGAATGGGGACGTGCTCGGTGCTCCACAATCATCTCCTTAGTCTTGGTTACGTTGAGGGATAGGTTGTTATTCTGGCACCACCTGGCCAGGTCTCTGACCTCCTCTCAATAGGCTTTCTCGTCGTTGTCAGTGATCAGGCACTGTTGTGTCGTCAGCAAACGTAATGATGGTGTTGGAGTCGTGCCTGGCCATGCAGTCGTGGGTGAACAGGGAGAACAGGAGGGGACTGAGCACGCACCCCTGGTGAGCTCCAGTGTTGAGGATCAGCATGGCAGATGTGTTGCTACCTACCCTCACCACCTGGGGGCGGCCTGTCAGGAAGTCCAGCATCCAGTTGCAGAGGGAGGTGTTTAGTCCCAGGATCCTTAGCTTAGTGATGAGCTTTGAGGGTAACTATGGTGTTGAACGCTGAGCTGTAGTCAATGAACAGCATTCTCACATAGGTGTTCCTTTTGTCCAGGTTGGAAAGGGCAGTGTGGAGTGCAATAGAGATTGCATCATCTGTGGATCTGTTTGGGCAGTATGCAAATTGGAGTGGGTCTAGTGTTTCTGGGATAATGGTGTTGATGTGAGCCATTACCAGCCTTTCAAAGCACTTCATGGCTACGGACGTGAGTGCTACGGGTCTGTAGTCATTTAGGCAGGTTGCCTTTGTGTTCTTGGGCACAGGGACTATGATGTTCTGCTTGAAGCATGTTGGTATTACAGACTCAACCAGGGACATGTTGAAAATGTCAGTGAAGACACCTGCCAGTTGGTCAGCACATGCCCGGAGCACACATCCTGGTAATCTGTCTGGCCCCGCAGCCTTGTGTATGTTGACCTGTTTAAAGGTCTTACTCATGTCGGCTACGGAGAGAGTGATCACACAGTCGTCCGGAACAGCTGATGCTCTCATGCATGCCTCAGTGTTGCTTGCATAGAAGTGATTTAGCTCGTCTGGTAGGCTCGTGTCACCGGGCAGCTCGTGGCTGTGCTTCCCTTTGTAGTCTGTAATAGTTTGCAAGCCCTGCCACATAAGACGAGTGTCGGATCCGGTGTAGTATGATTCAATCTTAGCCCTGTATTGATGCTTTGCCTGTTTGATGGTTCGTCGCAGGGCATAGCGGGATTTCTTGTAAGCTTCCAGGTTAGAGTCCCGCTCCTTAAAAGTGGCAGCTCTACCCTTTAGCTCAGTGTGCATGTTGCCTGTAATCCATGGCTTCTGGTTGGGGTATGTACGTACTGTCACTGTGGGGACGACGTCCTCAATGCACAACAATATGTACTATAAACATGTTCAACATATTTAGCAAATATGGGGCGAACTAGGCTATAACGGACTAACATTCAAGCTGATGAGAACGCAAATAGGATAAAAGACTGTAAATACACAACTTGAAGCAATCACATAGCCATGGAGCATGTTCTGATTGGCCAGTAAGGAGCCAAGTCTTGACACACCCATAACTTGTTTATTCATCAAAACCCAGCCTTTTCGCGCCACCGCCGGTTCATTCCTGTGGTGAAAATACACACCCCTGAACCTAGAACGCTACTGTCAAAGCGAAGATCTATCATTGCATGAGGTTTGTTTAACTAAAGTTGATAGTCTATCTGCCACAGCACTTGGGTTCAGGTACTCATACTAACCTGTTGATACCTACAGACTCAATAGTAAGATGTGCTTTTTAAACACACACAAGGGATATCACAGGTTTTGCTGCTGCATAGACAATAACACACCATATCAAATAACCAGGTCAAAATTCACCATCATCTTCACCATACTTATCCCTAAGTGAACTTTTCCCCGTTCATCCTAATGCTGCAGTGCATGTCGTAAGTAAGAGACGGGATCGTTACTCCACAACACAGGGACAGGATCCAAGTTCATTCTGAATAAATTAACTTTGACCCCGCCCCCACACCCAACTCCACTTCACTTCTGAAATAATGAATTACTCCAATTATGTGATGAATAGGACCACTTTGTCTAATTGTGAGAGGAGCTGGAAGGATTCTCTTGTCTCTCTGGGACTCCTTGATGCTAGAGAGAGAACGAGAGCGAGCGAGCGAGTGAGCAAGAGAGAGAGGTCAAGGCAGACAGACAGAGAGACATAGAAGAGTGAAAGAGACAGTGAGAGACAGTGAAGCAGAGGCAGACACAGAGAGCTACACTTATGGAGAGATATAGAGAGTGCCCTGAGATCAAACTGCATCCGTCCACAACTTTTAATGGCGAAAAGGAGACCTTGGAATCATCCCTCTGTGTGTGATTACCATTCGCTGACATCAGTCTGCTTCTGTCTGTCTAAGACTCTGAGTACATTTGATGAACTCTAGTTAGTCTTCTTCTTGTCTGGCTAGAGAAACATTAACTACCCAGGGGAAGTCAACTTTCCACTGGAAACACACTGGTTGAATCAATGTTGTTTCCACGTAAATTCAACAAAATGACATTGAATCAACATGGAATAGACATTGAATTGACGTCTGTGCCAAGTGGGTTGTTTCTTGTTAACCGTCATTCTAGTAAAAGCATGTTCACTCTTCAATGTGATTTCCCAGGGTGCTAGTGGTCTGTACCAATAGAAAAGACAATAACACTTAGCTACTAACTCAATGAGGATAAATTAGTTTTCACAAGTGGTGGAAAAAGTACCCAATTGTCATACTTGAGTAAAAGTAAAGATACCTTAATATACTTAAAATAGAAATCGTCTAAAGTTAAAGTGAAGGTCAACTAGTAAAATACTATTGAGTTAAAGTCTGAAAGTATTTGGTTTCAAATAAAGGTAGAAAACATTTTAATATTCTTTATATGAAGCAAAACAGATGGCACAATAATAAATTTAAAAAATATATATGGATAGCCAGGGGCACACTCCAACACTCAGACATCATTTACAAATGAAGCATTTAGTGAGTCTGCCAGATCAGAGGCAGTAGGGATGACCAGGGACTTTCTCTTGATAAATGCATGAATTTTATATATTTTCCTGTCCTGCTAGGCATTTGAAATGTAACGAGTACTTTTGGTTGTCAGAAAAAAGGTAAAAAGTACATTATTTTATATAGTAATGTAGTGAAGTAAAAGTCATCAAAAATATAAATAGTAAAATAGTAGAGGGTAGCCTAAAGGGTAGCCTAGTGGTTAGAGTGTTGGACTAGTAACTGGAAGGTTGCAAGTTCAAACCCCTGAGCTGACAAGGTGCAAATCTGTCGTTCTGCCCCTGAACAGGCAGTTAACCCACTGTTCCTAGGACGTCATTGAAAATAAGAGTTTGTTCTTAGCTGACTTGCCTAGTTTAAAAAATGACTTAAATAGTACATTCAAGTATTTTTCCTTAAGTACTTTACACCACTGGCTTTCACACACTTTATAGACAGTTAATGTGTGCAAATAATTTTGGTTTAACAACAAATACAGTAGCAGTACCCAGTGGGGGGAGAATACACACACCAAAAATGTACTTCATCAGTGCCTTGACCTTACTGTGCTCTCTCACATCTGTATCTCTGCAACACTCCTCTCCTCCCCTCCATTTGAGTGTGTATTGGACTGTCAGGGGCTGGGACAAACATACTAGAGTACCTGAGTACCTCTAGCAGTGATTCAATTCATCACCTTTGTTACAGAGCGGAGCAGCCCTGCATGGCTGGCTGCATTGACTGTCCATTGAGAGCATTCATCTGCACTAACAACGGCCTGGGTTTGTGCATTCAGTACTCAGCGGCGTCGTCTGCCCCGGGCCACTGCACAGGAACATCACTCACAGGTGACAGCTCAGGGTTCAGTGCTCAGATGACTCATCTCACACACCCGAACAGTACCGACCGGGACAACTTTTACCTCAGTCATATGGTCACTGATACGTTCTGACCATGAACATCTAGACACGGTTCGGTAGTAACGTCACTGAAACGGACGTAATCGCCTGCCTAGGACACCCCTATCTAGTATGATTAACAATGGAGGTACGGTGATGAGTTACCTTGCTGGACACCTGTGTTCCCCGAGCTAATGCCTAGGCTATAGCTCAGAGGGCTAACGTAGTCTTGTGGCACAGAGATTACCCGGATTCAAACCCCGTCAGTCACACTGACACAGACGACAATGTAAATCCCTAACCCAGAGTGAGCTCATGGAGTGAAATTGAATTGCAGAGATTCCTCATCAGCATTCTAAAACCATGACTCACAAGCAGGCATTCACACTTGAACGTCACTGGAGCAAAAAAACACCAACTAATAGCGAATTCACGCTGAATAGCTTTGATTATGACACGTGTGAGACCTAAATTACACTGAAAAAATATATAATCTCAACATATAAAGTGTTGGTCCCATGTTGGTGGTTGTAGATTTCCCTCTAGTGGTGTGGGGGCTGTGCTTTGGCAAAGTGGGTGGGGTTATATCCTTCCTGTTTGGCCCTGTCCGGGGGGTGTCCTCGGATGGGGCCACAGTGTCTCCTGACCCCTCCTGTCTCAGCCTCCAGTATTTATGCTGCAGTAGTTTATGTGTCGGGGGGCTAGGGTCAGTTTGTTTATCTGGAGTACTTCTCCTGTCCTATTCGGTGTCCTGTGTAAATCTAAGTGTGCGTTCTCTAATTCTCTCCTTCTCTCCTTCTTTCTCTCTCTCGGAGGACCTGAGCCCTAGAACCATGCCCCAGGACTACCTGACATGATGACTCCTTGCTGTCCCCAGTCCACCTGGCCATGCTGCTGCTCCAGTTTCAACTGGCCTGGGCCCTAGGACCATGTCCCAGGACTACCTGACATGAGGACTCCTTGCTGTCCCCAGTCCACCTGGCCATGCTCCTGCTCCAGTTTCAACTGTTCTGCCTTACTATTATTCAACCATGCTGGTCATTTATGAACATTTGAACATCTTGGCCACGTTCTGTTATAATCTCCACCCGGCACAGCCAGAAGAGGACTGGCCACCCCACATATGCTCTCTCTAATTCTCTCTTTCTTTCTCTCTCTCGGAGGACCTGAGCCCTAGGACCGTGCCCCAGGACTACCTGACATGATGGCTCCTTGCTGTCCCCAGTCCACCTGACTGTGCTGCTGCTCCAGTTTCAACTGTTCTGCCTTATTATTATTTGACCATGCTGGTCATTTATGAACATTTGAACATCTTGGTCATTTTCTGTTATAATCTCTACCCGGCACAGCCAGAAGAGGACTGGCCACCCCACATAGCCCGGTTCCTCTCTAGGTTTCTTCCTAGGTTTTGGCCTTTCTAGGGAGTTTTTCCTAGCCACCGTGCTTTTACACCTGCATTGTTTGCTGTTTGGGGTTTTAGGCTGGGTTTCTGTACAGCACTTTGAGATATCAGCTGATGTACGAAGGGCTATATAAATAAATTTGATTTGATTTGATTTGATGTTTCATGGGCAGAAATAAAAAATCACAGAAATCACAGAACTGTGTGCACAAACTTGTTTATATCCCTGTTAGTGAGCATTTCTCCTTTACCAAGATAATCCATTCAGTTGACAGGTGTGGCATATCAAGAAGCTGAATAAACGGCATTATCATTACACATGTGCACCTTGTGCTGGGGACAATAAAAGGCCACTTTAAAATGTGCAGTTTTGTCACACAACACCACAGATGTCTCAAGTTTTGAGGGAGCGTGTAATTGGCATGTTGACTGCAGGAATGTCCACCAGAGCTGTTGCCAGAGAATTGAATGTTAATTTATCTACCATAAGCCATCTCCAATGTTGTTTTAGAGAATTTGGCAATACATCCAACCAGCCTCACAGCCGCAGACCATGTGTAACCTAGCCAGCCCAGGACCTCCACATCCGGGCTTCTTCACCTGCAGGATCGTCGGGAGGAGGGGGGGTTGCTAAGGAGTCAATTGACTGTTTGACTGATTTCCTTATATGAACTGTAACTCTATATTGTTGTTCAGTATAGAAAATCATAACAGGAGGCTGTTAAAGGCGACAGATTATACACACATATGTAAGTACACACACACAGGCACACACTCCCTTCCCCACACAGACTTCCTCTATTATCACTTGCCACTCGCAGCCGATACACACAGGTGGACTGGGGCTATCAGACAACTATCTCCTATAAAGCGTGTCCTCTGTTGGGCTTGAGATATAGCCCTCCATCACCATACTCATTGATCTAGTTTCATTCTTCACCGCACACTACAGCAGATCACAACGGAGGGGAGAAGAAAACACCGACCTGGAGCGTCACGTATGATCAATGTTGAGGCCAAGCACAAGCTGCAGACGATATTTTATGCGCCAGCCCGGACTTTAGAAGGCGGAATAGCGCTGACGTCTGCAGAAGCCAGTGGTTTACCGTTGCCCGGGTGATACTGGCAACAGAAAAGCACAGCTGCAGACTAGTGCAATGAGGATATTGTATGTGTGAATTCGCCCTACCTATTCAAAATCAGATTGTATGTTGTTGTACATTACCCGACACTCAGACAAATACGTGTCGTCAGATCAGACAAACAGAATCAAACCCACTGTATCCCTGCAACACTGTGATGTCCCTTACTAACCCAGTACGCATGCAGTGGATGCACGTGGCATATAGGCTAAATCAATGATTGAAGAATAACTATGCTATTTCTATTGATCAGATAAAACATGCATAAAGAGCTAAGGGGAATGGGCAGGGGCTGATTCCACTATATTTAACTACATGTCGTCTGTAGTATTATTGGTAGTCAGGGCTGAGTTTAATAGAGGAAGTGAAACCAGTGTCTCCCTCCTCCCTCTGATCAGAAGGTATATGTACTGACTTAGACATCTCTCTGCCTGTCTGCACGTCACAGCACAGCACTCATAATGACCTACCTTATCAGTCACATACAGAACAGACTAACAGGAAGACACAAACAGACAGCAACACTCAGAAATGATAGTTTTTCTGCATTGCAGGAGTAGTGTATTCAAGGTTTAACAAGGCTTCTAAAGGGTGTAATTTCCACTTTAAAATGTCTGACTTGATTTGCCCAAATGACACACGTATCACGTATCATCAACTCCTACAAAAAAAAATGTCCATGAACTCTAAACCATTTCCTGTTACTCCAGGAGTATTTTCATGCTGTGGCAAACTGGCTCAAATGAAGATCCTACATCTGTATGGTCTCTGGGAATGTATTCACATGATGTTCCTTTTTCTAGTCTGTCCTGTGACTTAGTGTGGAATAAATACGCAAGGCTTTCCAGATGAGTGGGAGTGCTGTGCAAAGGGATCGTCTTGCTTCACACACAGCTGTGTTCCAGCACCACCCAAATCCAGCATCCTTCGACCCGCCCCTCACTCACACCAGCACAGCCTGCAGCTCCATCAAGCACTGGTGCCTCAGACCAAGACCAACGCGAAAAGCAAAAACTTGTGAGAGAGTGCGTCTGCGATTAACCGGCACATTCAGACAGGTTAGACCCCGCAAGAACGTGGGTTGAGGCCGTGGGTCTCTCGTCTGAGCTGATAATCCAATGGTAAGGATGAAGATTCATGAACATATGACATGGCAGATTGACAATAATATGCACAGACTACTATTTAACTTTGGCTACATTCGGTGTGTTGTTTCTCCCGTCACGGCCTAGCCCCAAATCAGCTGCAGCATATAGGCCTAACCTTCCCCTGACCGGATGAATATGCCAGACAGCAAAAACCTACAGAAAGCACTTGTTTTCCGCACCCGTTGATTTGATATGGGCAGCTAGAAGTCCTTCATTAAGTGTTCTTAAAAATGTTCATGTGATAAGACGACACTTTCCCCCCAACCAATCGTCTAATAGAATAGCCTAAAGAAACTAAATGAACAAATTCGCTTTACATGCACACTAAAGAAACCGTACTCCGAAATCACCAAAACATTTCTGAAATTGCTGGTATATAGGCTATGGAGGCGAAGCAAGGCGGTTACCACAGTGAACGGTATTACATGCTCTGGAGATGAACTGAAAAGCATAAAACCCTGTCCTAATCTCAAAAGACTCCCCACGTCCAATAAAACCTCGCTCTAATGAGCCCATTTAAAAGTCTGATGTCTATAAACTAGTCTAGTAAGCCTAAATAATTGAAATGGTGAAACATAGCAGCAGAATGTCAGGGGGGGGGGAAGATGTTGGCTACCCAAAGAGATGGAAGATAGAAGAAGATGAAGGATAAACCCAGTGGGAGCCAGCCCCCTGGCGCCTAATCCACCAAATTCCCCAATAGTCTCTCTAGTACTCTAACTCCCACACATTATTGCCTATATCATCTAGATTCTAGAATATACACTTCATGATGATGATTGTTGACACAGAAGTACAGGAAACACAGAAATATACTTTGGCCTAATAGCATGCGCCAAAGACGGTTTGGATGCGCTGAGTGAGAAATGTTTCTTCACTTCATCGTGCTGTGAGGGTAACAGTACAACTGCTTCAAATATTAGCTGTGTAGGGACAAAGTACCATATCAGATAGAGATTTAAACATTTCTTCAAAAAAATATTTTCCACATGTAAACAGATGTCATTTTTCTCTGCCACCTCGTGCATTAATGACTTATTAACTTGAATTTGAGTCCAAATGCTATATCCAGTTTAGGTTAACTCTAGAATAACTCTCTGGAGAATATGTGAATCACCAATCAGATTATATATTTATATATTTTATGTATTTATATTTAGGTAGGCTATGTGGTTTCACCTGTTTAATCCTCTTTTTAATGTCAACATAAAATAATAAAAGTATCGGTGTACTCTTCAAGTGAAACGCCTCAAGGTTAGGAGGCTTGAGTAAAACGAATGCAAACCAGGGTATTTGCAACCATTCAGAACTGTAAACTAGCCTACTGTTGTGTCTGCATTGATATAACTATGTTTCCAATTATGTCAACACATTCACGCCTCTGTAAAATGTATGGCTCATGATTCCAGTCCACAGAAAGCAACAAATACTCCCAACGCCGTCCTATGTAAAAAATAAATAAAAAAAAAAAAAGGAAGGGAGACTGCGCTTTCACTATGAGAAACTCGGTCTGTAGGATCCATGCGCATACCCTACCATATGTGTAACCTCAATTTAGAGTGCTTGTCTATTCACACACATTGATCCCAAGTTTACCTTCATCAAGCAGCCGTTCGAGGTGGTTAAAAATCCCGCAGAAGTTGGGAAGGCTGCTCATCAGTTTCTTATCATTCATGAGCTGCATGAGATAGTCTGGGGTGGGCTTAGGTTTCTCCTTCGATTCCATTTCCCCAACCATATTCCAAAAAATGAAGAAAAAAAAATCTGACCCAAACAGAACCAACAATTGGGAAAAAAATATGTTCGCGCAGGCTATAAATTAATAAATATGATATAAAAATACAAGAATACAAAAAAAAATCAGTCTGTCTCTCTCTCTCACTCCTCCTCACTGTCTCTTGTTGGTAAACGCAGTGAGCTGTTCCGTCTCCTGGTGCTGCGTTCAGTTTCTTTACGCACTGCACTGCAATTCTACTACACCGTCTGGCTGTCAGCTCTTCAGAGGACAGGTGATAAAATAAAATTAAAAAGAAAAGGAACAATTTAATACAAATATGAAATGGCGGAGAGGTAGTTTTTTAATTTTTTTGTTACCCTTATAATTCCACAAGTTATCGGAATGAATAATCAACTCCCGCGCGTCCACTGTCCTTGATTTATATTTGAAACGATTGGTCTTCTTTCTGCTTTCTCCTACCGAAGTTCTTGAGGCTGTGAAAATGTCCTTTTCCCCGAGTTCCCCAGAGTTTTCTGTGTATTGTTATGTGTGTGTCTGCACACTGGAAACGTCTGTCCCTCCTGTCTCTATTCTCGATAACCGAGCTTTTTCAATGAAGCTGGCATTTGGTCTCCTGAAACCGTCTGGCTGTGTTTTGCGAGCCGGTCACATGACCACACTTCACAGCGGAGTCTCTCAGCCGAGATCGGGGGCGCGCGCACCGCCGGGACCGAGTGTGGGAGGACAAATGCGCTTGCACATACACACGTGCGCACACGCACCAACAGTGATGTAAAGTACAAACTTCTTCAGGATTGGTGGGTCCCCTGCGGGACCGTTGAGCTAATTAGCGATTAGCATGAGGTAGTAAGTATCAAAAACATTTCCCAGGACATAGACATATCTGATATTGGCAGAAAGCTTAAATTCTTGTTCATCTAACTGCACTTTCCAATTTACAGTAGCTATTGCAGTGAAATAATACGATGCTGTTGTTTGAGGAGAGTACACAGTTTTGAACATGAAAAGTTATTAATAAAGAAATTAGGCACATTTGGGCAGTCTTGATACAAAATTTTGAACAGAAATGCAATGGTTCATTTGATCAGACAAAAGCTTTGCACATACACTGCTGCCATCTATTGGCCAATATCTAAATTGCATCTGGGCTGGAATAATACATTATGGCCTTTCTCTTGCATTTCAAAGATGATGGCACAAAAAATACAAAAAAACAATTGTTTTTTTCTTTGTTTTATCTTTTACCAGATCAAATGTGCTATATTCTCCTACATTCATTTCTCATTTCCACAAACTTCAAAGTGTTTCCTTTCAAATGGTACCAAGAAAATGCATATCCTTGCTTCAGGGCCCGATCCTTATTTAAGTAAAATACTTTAAAGTACTACTTAAGTAGTTTTTTAAAAACTATTTTTATTTTTGATTACTGTTACTTCACTACATTCCTTAAACAAAAGAAAGTACTTTTTACCCCATACATTTTCCCTGACACCCAAAAGTACTTGTTACACTTTGAATGGTTAGCAGGACAGGAAAATGGTCCAATCCAAACATTTATTAAGAGAACATCCCTGGTCACACCTACTACCTGATCTGGCGGATTCACTAAACACAAATGCTTTGTTTGTAAATTATGTCTGATTGTTGGAATGTGCCCCGGTTATCTGTAAATTTTAAAAACAAGAAAATCGTGCTGGAATTTTAAATGGTTTATACTTTTACTTTTGATGCTTAACAAGAAAATCGTGCTGGAATTTTAAATGGTTTATACTTTTACTTTTGATGCTTAAGTATACTTAAAACCAAATACCTTTTAGACTTTTACTCAAGTAGTATTGTACATTTGTGACTTTCACTTTTTCTTGAGTCATTTTCTATTAAGTTATCTTTACTTTTACTCAAGTATGACAGTTGGGAACTTTTTCCACCACCGCACACCATCAGACAAGCACACAGACAAGACAGACACCTGCACAGCATCTTAAAAATAAAGAATAAAAGATAAATATGAAAGATTATTCACATTATGGTGATCAGAATATTTGGGCTTAGGTAAATGGTTATGCAACAGGTCTAAAAATATAAATATTTCAGATCTATCCTCAATTGGCAGGCTGTGCAGGAATGTCAGTGGTTTTCACCGTGAGAGAGTGATTGACTAAATGCCAGGACACATCAGAGTGAATCGCAGTTAAACTGAGAAGAAAATCTATAATTTATATCATGGTTGTGTTTTCTTAAAAAGCTGTGAAACTGAAGGAGATGTTATTGGTGATATGCTGAAAATGAAGTCTACAGTTGAACTATTGGGGATTTTGTGAATGAACACCTCATCGGAGGTAGTGTATGCGATCTAGCATAGTTTGTGGGAAAGTCTCATTTTAAATAGAAAGGCGAGAATGATGTGTTGTGTACTATTATAGGTACCGTGTGGCTCAGTTGGTAGAACATGACACTTGCAATGCCAGGGTTGTGGGTTTGAATCCCATGGGGGACCAGTACAAGAAAGTATGAAAATATATGCCCTCACTATTGTAAGTCACTCTGGATAAGAGCATCTGCTAAATTGCTAAAACATTATGCCTCCATAGTTACTGATGTTGAGTTAGGAGCATTTCCCAAAACTATGTTATTTCCAGTGAAGGCAAGGGATGTTTTACTTTTCCACACAATAAGCATGAATTATAACTAAATAAACAAAGGTAAATTAAATATAAAAATAAATAACTGCTTAAATTCTGTCATTAAAGTGTTTATAGAAATAGTTGAATTGGCTTAATGGTTTTGCCTTCCTTTTGTTAAAGCAGTTTCCATGCCCGGAGCTGGCTGGCTTTAGATGTATTAGAAAAACAATTGCCCCACTTTCTGTTTGATGTCACTTTGCCTGCCATCCCCTTTCACGTGAATGAAAAAAACCAGTGGCAATGTTTTAAAAACAGCCCGAAAACAAAGCTGGGAAGTAAGTGTGAAACGGGCTGAGGGAGTTTGAGAGGGCCGAGGTGGGCTGTGGGCCTGGCACTGACAGCCCTGAAACAAATGACCCAACAGAACAGGAAGGGGTTGTCCTGGGTCTTTTCCATCACCTTTTCATCCCTTTGTGCCTCCACAGCCATTCTCATGGAGATAAACTTGGACGCGGAGGCTGGCTAGAGTCTCGTCCTCCTCTCTTGCTCTGAGATTGTGTTTGAAGGAAGGGGGTGTATTCCATCCTCCACCCCCCCCCCGTAAAACCCCTCGCCCCGCCAGCTCCCCAATCCTCCACTCACTCACCCAGTGACGGCACCCTTGTTTGAGGGCAGAGGAATTACGTTAATGAATGCATTCCTGCACACATAGACTGTGAAACCAGGCAAAGAGAGTAACCAGGTCTCTGTCTGTCCCAACTTGGCTGGGAGAACACTGGTGCCCTCAATCTTTTTCCCAACTCTGCCTTTTTCAATCCCTCCGTCTTTCTCTCACACTCTACCCCTTTAACGCTCTCTCTCGCTCCTTCTCTCTGGCTCTCTCTCTGTCCCCCTTGCCCTCCTCATAAACTCCTCCTCAGTGATGGCAAGTGGGCCAGTGGGGTTGAACCCCAAAATAAAAGCAGCCTATAAACTGATGAAACCGGATCTAGACTCAGCGATGGGGGCACGGGGTCAAGCCTGAGCAAGCCATGGCAACGCCACCCCAATGAGACGTGTCATTGGGGTGGATATTAGATGTCACCCTGCTTCTTTTCTTCTAGCAGTGAATAACAACTATGTTATTGCCTCTATGGAAATCAGCTTTGCATCGTTTAAAATAGTTTTTCTTTATAGAACAACAGGCTATGAAGTCATGGAGAGAGAGGCACTGAATGAGACATCAATGGAAGAGGTTATTTGATTAGCCGACACGGGGAAAGTGTAACGTTGTATATAGTATGTGAAGATTGTTAGCGTTGATACTATAAAGAAGAAGCATGCTACTTCCACAACAATTTGGTTTATTGTTACTCATCATTCTGTCCATAAATGCCAATTCCACCAGAAGTGAAAGGTCTTCATCACTTTCGTCATAAAATTCCATCATACAGCTTGAAATTCAATTCATTTATTTTGAATGACATCCCCCATTGCTATGTTGTTCACACACCATTAAATGCCGTTTGCATCCAGACAGCCTGGCAGTGGCGTTCTTTTGATAGAGCTGGAGCCCACATGCAGCCAGAAAGAGACCAACGAGCTCTCACAGTCTCATGGCAGAATTAGTCGTTCATCCATGTTTCTCAAATGTCAAATTTCGAAGTTCTTCCAGACATGAAATGTTGAAGGGTTTGTTTACTTCTCTGTATATCCAAGGTTAAGTTTAGACATTGACTTTGAATTCCTACGGTTAGGCAATAACACCGTAAGATTAAAGTAAGTGTTAAGGTTTGGGATAGGCTTAAACAAAAATATCAATCACTTTCTATCGCTGGATTCGAACAGGCAACCTGGAACCAGGGGCAGATGCTTATGCCCATTTGCCATCCCTGTCCACAACGCCCTAGGTAAACCAAAGTCTACTTTAAGGTAACATCGCTCACTGTTGCCCTTAGTGGTGGGTTTCTACTTCATCCCCCGACAATCTCAGACATGGGCTGCAGTCCAAACTCTTAAAAGAGACACCCTTGTTCACTTACCCTCGCCTTATGCCCTTGGGGAAATCCCCACAGCCATATTTGCAACGTAAGCCCCTCAGCCCTCGTTTTTAATGGAGTTTGCGAGTGTACAATTATGTTCACCTCGAGCCTGAAACGCCCCATAATTCAATAGGAGATGATTGTACATCCGCTGAGAAAAGTCAGCCAAAACTTTTAACCTCAACGTCAATATGGAGTCAACATACAAGTGTAAGTAAAACAAATGGAAATAAGTTAGAAATTGTGTTACTAATGCACACACAAGTCTCGTAAAAGTAATGAGGTTTTTGTTTGGTTGTCTTTTGGAAATTGTAGAAATGAAACATATTCCTTCTTCAGTTCCAGCTAGGCAGGCTAACGTCAGTTAGCGAATTAATTAGCTAGCTATCATACAATAGGCGTATGTTAATCATTATATAGTTAATATAAGTAGACATGCACTCATAATTGACTGTAGTGCATATAAAGCACCCACAAGCTACTGGTGGCTAAAAACACAATCGTCGCAGGACGAACGAGTGACGAATTTCCAGGCAAGGGTGGTCCATTTAAAATGAATTCTTTCCTCCCTCGCCCCGCAAGTGTATACTCGTCAGACGTCATGATACGTCATCAGAAGTGTCCACTTCATTTGAGGGCTGAGGGGGTAGGGTGTGTCTTTTAAGTGTTTGGAATGCAACGATGGATGGATGTCGAAAACGGACTTGTATCACAGGTGACCTGGCTGAAAGAGACACCATACTGTGCAGGCCTCACCACACCAATCAACCTGTCTCCAGGTTTTTTTGGTTACCAGGTTCTTTGTAGCAGGAATCTGCCGGGTGCTAATTTGATGCGCTGTTGAGGTAAAAGGGGGGGCTCATGTTAATGTCAACATCAGAGGATCGGAATGCAGGCTATTTATCGCAGGAGTCAGACAATCCCCACGGCCGGGGACAGCCCCCGCCCGGACAGATCGGCAAAATAAATAGAGGAGTAATTAACAGAGCAGCGAGAGGACAGGCATCACTGGAAGGACGTTTCGTTACAGCTCAAGCAGAAGCGAGAGAGAGGTAGTGGAGGTGGAGTTGAAAAGAGAGAAAAATTGTTTTAAAGAAATAGAGATTCAGGGACATGGAAGGAAGGGGAGTGGTAGGGAATAAGAGGGTAAGCGAGAGTGGGTATGAGAAAGAAAGAGTATAAGGGGGCAGAAAGCGAGAGTGGTGTGGGGTTAAAGAAAGTGAGAAGGGAAGAGCAGAGTGAGTTGGAGACAGAGTTTTTGGACATAAAAAGTATGGCACCTGCTGTGCATCCACTACATCATCAACTCAACAATAAATCACAACATAAACATCATGACAACAGAATATGTAGAAAAAGACTGAAAGTCATTCTCCGAGTGCGTTTTGATATGTGGTGTTCTGACTGGTTCATTTCCCAGTGAACTCCGGTGTCCCTGATGGCTTAATGAGATTATAACAGAATTCAGGAACAATAAGGCTCTGTTGCAGTGAGCAGGGGCCATACTGTACATCTGACTAAATGTATAGTTACTGTATACATAGGCCCTACATACATACTGTCTGATTCAGAGTCGAGGACAATAAAGTGCATTCTGACCCATAACTGACCCGATGTGCACTTGACACATTACCCATAATGCAACATTGTCAGCTGGATCAAGCTGACCACATTTAATGGCTCTACAATATTACTGTTGTGGAGAGGTCACATATATGTTATATAACATGTCCTGTAGACTTCAAAAGGTACTCACACTCAAACCATGAAAAGGTGCACTTTAACCTTTTGTTATTCTTTCGAAAACTGATTAAATGAAGTATATTCTGGTATCTCGGCCTCCTTGGGAATTTTCCTTTTCATGGTGTGAGCGCAAGCCCCTTTTGAACTCAACAAATATGTTTTCTCTCACGGACCGGTCGCCATTCTTTTTAATCTAGCCTAAGTGCAAACCCTCATACTGGCTAAATAACATGTCCTACCATGCAACATATTACAATGACTCTACAATGTTCTCTTCTGAAAACAACCCTGGACTCTGCTTCGACACAACAATACCAAATAATACTTCCTGTTTCGCTTCTCTATGAGCTGCAGTCTGAAACACATTTTCTTTGCTGCTAAAACAGAGAGAATATTTAACATGACAGTCTTTTCAACTGTGATTACAACACAGCACTTGTTTTCAGGCTCTCTCTGTGTTTGATTGAAGTTTCCCTAATGGTTATTGATTTGATCTTCAGGGTAAATAAAAGCATATCTCCTAAACGTGGTGTTGATGCTTGGAGCTCTCATTCTATTTGTCAGCACACAGAGAGAGGGTTCATTAGATAGCTGGAGGGCAGTGTGTCTGACTGTCTTATCTGTCATTCACGCAGGCATAGTTAGAACATTTAGAAAAACAAAACGCTAACTTCAGCAGAACCACAGCCTTTTAAATAGGTATAAATGCTCATACTGTAATCAACCCTGTGTAATCCTGACATAGTTACTATCGGTCATTCATTGTAAGTCTAAATCTATCTTCGCCATGACATCCCTCATGCTGTACTCGATTTGTGCGTGATTGTGCCATGTGTGGATCTGTGTTGAACATCGTTGTGTCTGTTAGTGTGTGCATGCCAAGGTGTGTGTTTGTGAAACCAGTGTGCAGTCACAGTGGACAGTGAGTCCATGGCCTGTGGGAACAGAGGGCCTGATTGTTTGCTGGTGAGGGGAATACAGTGTACCATTGTGACATAAATGATAAGGGGAGCGGAGAACCGGGACACAAAGACATTTACCGGGACATCGCCACAACGACAACTTTACACCAATGGAGGCACCGACTGTGTGCAAAAGGGGCGACAGAGACAATGGCTGTTGCCGTGTCATGGAGCCCACGGACATTCACCTCTGTCCATTGTTTTGCCCCACCCCCTCGCTCTGGGCTGGCCACTGCTTATTGTGGAGATTGGGTGACAGGCTGCCTGGTACCGGTTGCAGCAACCCGGTGTTATGCAGGTGAAGTGAGGACCCAAAAGCGACTTAACAGAAACAGAGTTTATTCAAGTCCACAACAGAAAACGACAAATCCCGAATCCATAACAGAAATCCTCTAGTCTGTAGAGGGGAAGGACAGGAGAAGCGGCCACAGACTGCAGGTCGCTTCGGGTAGGCGCAGGCCGTAGCTGACAGAGACACCTGCTCACACGCAGCATCTGATGAAGGCAAAAACACGACAGGACGGAACAAGAACACAGTACAGCAAACAAGGATCCGACAAGGACAGAAGCGGAAACAGAGGGAGAAATAGGGACTCTAATCAGAGGGCAAAATAGGGGACAGGTGTGAAAGAGTAAACGAGGTAGTTAGGAGAATGAGGAACAGCTGGGAGCAGGAACGGAACGATAGAGAGAGAGAGAGAGAGAGAGAGAGAGAGAGAGAGAGAGAGAGAGAGAGAGAGAGAGAGAGAGAGAAAGAACCTAATAAGACCAGCAGGGGGAAACGAATAGAAGAGAAAGCACAGGGACAAGACATGACAATCTATGACAAAACATGACACCCGGTTCTGTGGTGATTTTGGAAATGTTATGTGTCTCATGAAAAGTCTGATTGTTACAGAGTCGCTCCAGAGTCTCTTTCGTCTTGTCTCTCCCGTCTTAGCAAGGCTATGATTGAACGTTTTGCCACCCGGATTTGAAGTGGGAGGACAGGAGTAGCAGACACTACTTATAGCATGTGCTGATAGCATGTGCTGTCAGTTAGCCATTCTTGGTGTTCTGTTGGGCTGCTGGTGCCATACCACCTTATCAACTCCAGAAACAGGTCTGATATTGGCTTGTCTACATTGGTGTGGCACCTCATAGCAGTGGTCTGATAAGTGCTTGTTAGCAGGGTCCATACTCCTGTAATAAGGAAATAACACCATTTTACTGGACACAAATAGGTCTGAAGCCCTAATTATTTGACTTAAACTATTGATCACCTTTTCCAAAGGGCCTGCGGATTCGATGATAAATAATCGGGTTACAATCAACTTATTATCCATAGTTTCATCCTTTCCAGAAGCAGCACAAACTTTAGCTGCACAAAGGTTACATCTTGTCGTGCAGGCGTGGTGGAGTGATGTCTTTTTCTGCCTCGCTCTGGTCCTCGCCGGTCCAGTGCGTGACGTCCATCGCTGATTGGCTCAGTCTCAGTAGGTAGGTTGTCATGTGGTTCTTTAAGCTGGGTGACCCTTCCGTGAGCTCTGTCGTTCTCTTCAAGCTCCTGAATGACTGACAGTGGTCCAGGGCAGTGGTTCCTGTAGGGTGCGCACCCCAAGTCCGGCTTTCAACTTATTTTTCAACGTTGCAATAATAGAAGGCAAGGTGCAATTTCGAAATTGGGTAGTGCATCATCAGTTTACCTCGTCAGTCAATGCATACATTAGAGAGCTATTTAAATTGGTCAGAAATGTCCAGATTGGCCTTCTGGGTGGCGCAGTGGTCTAAGGCACTGAATCGCAGTGCTAGCTGTGCCACCAGAGACTCTGGGTTTGAGCCCAGGCTATGTCGCAGCCGGCCGCGACTGGGAGGTCCATGGGGCGATGCACAATTGGCTTAGCGTCGTCCGGGTTAGGGAGGGTTTGGCCGGTAGGGATATCCTTGTCTCATCGCGCACTAGCGACTCCAGCGGCGGGCCAGGAGCAGTGCTCAGTGACCAAGTCGCCAGGTGCACTGTGTTTCCTCCAACACATTGATGTGGCTGGCTTCCGGGTTGGATGCGCACTGGGTTAACACAGTGCGGCTTGGTTGGGTTGTATTCCGGAGGACGCATGGCTCTCGACCTTCGTCTCTCCTGAGCCCGTACGGGAGTTGTAGCGACAAATGGATACCACGAAATTGGGGAAATTATATAAATATACAAAAATATTTTTAAAATGTCCAGATTAACTAACCCATATCAGCTAAAAAAAAGCTAATTTAGCCCATAGATTTTGTTGTAATGTTTCAGTCACTTAAATATCACATGATTACACATTGGACAACACATTGGACAACTTAGTGGTCTTGTGGTTAGTGTCCGCCCTGAGATTGTAAGGTTGTGAGTTCAATGTCTCGCTGAGTCATACCCAGGGGTGTGTATTAATGGACGCCAAGAGAAGCCAGGCTTCCCCAAAATATTTACCAAGGAAAAAATAAAACATATAAAATAATTTATCTTTCGTCTCTCTGTGTTTAATAAATGTTCTTCAATTTGCAAGAGCCTGAATGTATCTCACTGGAGAAAGCATCCGAGCGAACGAAACAGCGGCCCTCTGTCTCAGTACATGTAGAGTATCTATCTGATATTGTCTGGTCAGAAAGAATATGACATTGTTGCCGCCCATTGCGTTGAATGCAAGGGAAGCCAGCGAACATTTGGTGTCCCTTGCTAAAAAATAAAAATAAATAGCCAATCAGCATTGAGATAAACTGAGTGAGCTCAGCTGTGAATAGTCCTGGTGCACCAAAAAAAAGTGTAAAGGGAATCCAATTTGGATTTGGCTTCAGACCAATCACAAATCAAATCCAATCAAATTTCATTTGTCACATACACATGGTTAGCAGATGTTAATGCGAGCGTAGCGAAATGCTTGTGCTTCTAGTTCCGACAGTGCAGTAATATCTAACAAGTAATCTAACAATCCCCAACAACTACCTAATACACAGAAATCTAAAGGGGTGAATGAGAATACATACATGTGATATGAGTAATGTAAGATATGTAAACATTATTAAAGTGGCATTATTTAGAGTGGCATTGTTTAAAGTGACTAGTGATCCATTTATTAAAGTGGCCAGTGATTAGGTCTCAATGTAGGCAGCAGCCTCTCTGAGTTATTGATTGCTGTTTAGCAGTCTGATGGCCCTTTACTGACCTTGACTTCTGGATGGTAGCGGTGTGAACAGGCCGTGGCTCAGGTGGTTGATGTCCTTGATGATCTTTTTGGCCTTCCTGTGACATCGGGTGCTGTAGGTGTCATAGAGGGCCGGTAGTTTGCCCCCAGTTTGATGACTTGTGCAGACCGCACCACCCTCTGGAGTGACAAGCCAAATTTCTTCAGCCTCCTGAGGTTGAGGAGGTATTGTTGCGGCTTCTTCACCACACTATCTGTGTGGGTGGACCATTTCAGTTTGTCTGTGATGTGTACTCCGAGGAACTTAAAACGTTCTACCTTGTCCACTGCTGTCCCATCGATGTGGATAAGGGGGTGCTCCCTCTGCTGTTTCCTGAAGTCCACGATCATCTCCTTTGTTTTGTTGACATTGAGTGAGAGGTTGTTTTCCCGACACCACCTCCTACCTGTAGGCCGTCTCGCCGTTGTTGGTAATCTAGCCCACTACTGTTGTGTCGTCTGCAAACTTGATGATTGACTTGGAGGTGTGCATGGCCACACAGTTGTGGGTGAACAGGGAGTACATGAGGGGGCTGAGCACCACCCTTGTGGAGCGCCAGTGTTGAGGGTCAGCGATGTGGAGATGTTGTTTCCTACCTTCAAGCCAAACGTCCTCTATTGTTGTCCTACAGTGGCTGGCTAAAATCGTCCCTTTCCTAAATTAGCCATCGATGGAGATAGGGATTTACTTAATTCTCCGTACAGGCCAATGATTATAATGACAATTCTGATCCAACCATAAATTTATACATTGTACCCGTGGCCCTGAGAGGATGTAAGGTCAACATGTAGTCAGATGTAGTATGCTAATGTTAACTAGCTGGACTGGCGTATCATTGCCCATGAAAGGAAGTTAGGCTACAGAGCAAGTATTTTAGCCAGGTAGCCTAGGACAAAAATAAATAAAAGTGTGTACTGTATGACAGAGTGATAGACCCTTTAGGCAACATGAAAGGAGGATGACATACAAGTAGGGTGAGTCAACGTGTTCTTTCTACTCGCACGCACGCACGCACGCACGCACGCACGCACGCACACACACACACACACACACACACACACACACACACACACACACACACACACACACACACACACACACACACACACACACACACACATACACACACACACACACACACACACAGCCTAGTGCTGAAGTTACAGGTCTTCCTATTTACTGTACTAGGAATTGACACGAGAGTCTTTTTGACACCACACACACACAAATCAGTACCATGGACAGCCACATCATACTTAGCTAATGTTGATTGGACTAAATCATTTAAATCACTAATCACAACTTTTAGTTGTCACTGTAGTAGACTAAGCATATGTTATTGGATGATGTTGAAATGTTGAAGTTCAAATGGTGCTGGAATAGTGGAAGCAGCTCCTGTTTTCTTTGCGACTTGCAGTTGCTCTCAGTGGTTCTAAATCAATATTTGTTTAGTAGCCCGAAAATGTCTGAAACATTAACTTACCTCACCATGCTGTAGGTCATGTCACTTTTTTTTGTTTGTTACATACAATATGTTTTGTGGACTTCACTGAACAGATGTTGCTTTCCAATTTTGTAATGAAACAAATGTGTGGTTGAATTTATTCTAACACGGTGTCTTCTTATTGTTTTGTTTTGAGGCCTATATATCACAGTGTCAAGGCATATGAACTAACAGGTTATAGAGCAAACAATGCAATTATCACAACACATAATATATGGCTTTTTTTCATGGACCTCCTGGTCGCAGCCGGCTGTGCCGAGCCTGGGCTCGAACCCAGGGTCTATGGTGGCACAGCTAGCACAACGATGCAGTGGCCTAGACCACTGCACCACCCGGGAGGCCCTGTCCCACCACTTCTAAAACCAAAGTTGTGCCTCTGTGGAAAAAATATATAGAATTGTTAGAAAATGAGGTTTAAAACTGCAATATTTTCTTTGCACCTCATGGCAAAATGTGTAGAATTGCAGGAAATATATATATTTTTAAACTGCAAAGAAAAGTATGTTTTTACTGACTCAAGAGTCATGATTCGGTTTTTTCAGAGTGACTCTTTTTTGTAATTTTTGTCAAATTTGTTGTTTGTTTGACCTGCTGGAGATGTGCGCCGACCTACAACTGTCTATCATGTGGGCAAGGGAAAATAGATCATGCTGCAGGAAGCACGGAGAAGACAAAGGCATGTTTAGAACTGATAATTGATCACATGGTGCAAGAAGGAAATCAATTAATTGATTATTATGATGGACACAGCCTCCGCTTAACTAACTCGAACTCGAGTTTGCGAACTATAGGCTATTTTGCGTATCACACACGGCCATCAAGCAAAGCATTCCGCCAAGTGTCGTTTACAACCTTGTCCGGATGCGGCCACCACAAATAGACCTCGTTTCAACTGTATCAATAAATCATCTTATTTGTATGCCTAGCAATCAACAAATGTACATTGTTTAAAGCACACTTTTACAAGTCTGTCACAGATGACAGCTCCAATAAGCCCCCTACGGTGAAGGACATGGGAACGAGATGCTTGTAGAATTATGACTTGAGTTTTCAGTTAATCGTGCGCCGGTAGGGGGTCCTACGTGCTCTGGGCATTACTGACTCAAGTGAGCGAAATTAGTTGAACAATTTGATCTGTTGACTGAACGACTCCAAACGATCCGAGTCAGTAAAAAAAGCCGAATTTCCCATCACCAATTGGAGAATAGGGTGTTTTCAGAATAAGAGGCCCAACATAAAATCTCAATGGCAATGCCGTAATAAAAGCCTCAGATACACATGACATATTTTGGATTATAAAATATATTTATATCTTATTCCAAAACCATGCATATAGGTGTAACAACAGGTGGTGGGGGAGTCGAGGGGACCCAGATTATTTTCAACAATATTTTCAGTAACAGCCAGAGATCAAACTGTGGCCATTTATTCTTGTCCCTCGCTATCTTTTTTCTGGTGTGCTAGCACTGCAGACTAGACATACGGGTTAGCAGTGGTCAGAGGTAGAGTCAGGACATTCCCCAGTGACGACAGATGATATGTTACCCAGTCTCTAACTGGGCCTGTGCAGCAGCCCTGCCTGTGCATGTGAAGTGCCAGAGAGGAGACTCAGGGCAGGCCAAACAGCCCTGTTGTTTTGATTGCAAAAGTCTCTCTATTCATTCCCCTCTTAGCCCACATCCGCTGTGACAGTGGAGCAGAAGAGAGGCGGGGATGTGTCTGTGGAGAACCAAAGCAGGCTGTTAAATGGAGGGCCACAGCACGGGTGGCACGGGGACAACTGCTGGGGGTGGATTTATGTGATCTGACAGACAACTACAAATCGCATATACTGTAGTGGAACCAGGAAAACATCTCAGGAACTATTTCGTCATGAACATCAAACTTCATCATGCATGCTCATTATACCTGCTCTAATTTTATAATCCCTTAGCCCCCCTTTTCCTAGCTACTGTCAGTAACTGCTGTTCACAGTGGCTAGTTCTCAATTGGTAAGCATTTGAACCATGTGAACCTTGATGAGCTGGAACTATGAATGAGGGAGAACTTGGGTGGTCTTGATGGAGAAGAGAGGTCCAAAGATGAGTGCCTAGGGGGGTTACTTTCTGGCTGTTGTGGAGAACACTCTGTCCTAGTCCTACCCCATCATCACACCCTTCTCCCCCCGCACACACACACACACACGCACACACACACACACACACACACACACACACACACACACACACACACACACACACACACACACACACACACACACACACACACACACACACACACACACACACACACACACACACACACACACACACACACACACACGCGCGCACAGTGTACTGCAGAGCTGGTCAGGCCGTTCAACCGCCCAAGGCGAGACTAAATGAAGTTGGAAAGACATCTAAAGTACATATTTTTCCAGATGAAGTTAGGTTCAATTTTACGATCCGAATGAAAAGTGAAAATACGTATTTTCCAGATGTTGAAATCAGGTTCATTTTTGGTTCTGAATGAAAGTTGAAAAGGCCAAATCAAGTCTGGTCCAGACCAGACAAAATCTGAAACAAACATAGACGTCTATGATTGGTTCAGATTTGGTCCGGACTACACCAATAAAAAAAAGTCCAGTCCGTAGCTGAAGTTCATGATTAGTTCATTGTTGGAGTCAGATGTGTTAATTGCTGGGGCAAAAGTGTGATACCAACCAGGCCCCAGAGGACTGGAGTTGCCCCTCCCTGGCCTACCCTGTTGCTTGAAATGTTATTTTAGGAATTCCCGTCTATGTGGTAGGCCTACCGTTTGTTGAACACCCCCCAAAAAAGACGGCCGCTCGGACAGGACTAAAAGACGTCCAAAAGACGTTGGTGTCGGTCCTTGCTTACTGGGGTCTAGCCATGTCGGCCACTATGGAATTGTATGAATGCCGATCCATGTGGTAGGCCCGCCATTTGTAAAACAGCCCGTGGCATTGGCTTTATTAGTCCTGATTCCTGTGACTAATCAATTTAAGCTCTGAATATCAGCTACTTTGTCAGGAGGAGTTATCCTGAGCCTATTTGCAATGTGTTTACACAGCGGGAAATGCAGAAGAGGTATTTTCTTTTTCGCTATGATCAGGTCGTAAAAAACTCATGTCAATTTTGCCTACTGGATGAAACTCCTGGACAACAGTTGTGATTGGTCCATTCCATATGGTCCATTTTACTTTGACCTGTCCTGTTTTTAGAATATGTTGTTTGTTAACACGTCAGCACATTTGTTTTTTGATTGGGTGCCATTCTGGTTAGGCTATTTGATCAGAGAAACCTGCAATGATGTAAAAAGTTTCCATCTCATTACATTGTCATATATTTTATATCCAGCCTGTAGGCTACAGAAATAGCGACATACTCTTTCTACCATATCCTATATCTGCTGTATGATTTATATTAGATTATTTTGTTTCGCGGAATGTTGGTGGAGCGCCGCAGCGATGCGTCTCTCCAACAGCACGCTGGAGAGGTGCGCTGGGAATGGACAAGATACATATTTTGTGTCCCTACCTTTGACAAAGTGAGCTTCGCATATCATAGGGCGGCATTGAGAGAAATTGTGAATGTTTTTGGGCAAAATTATGTGAGGTTTTACATGTTGTCGGTGGTGCATCTTCGTCAGTTTGGCTCCGAAAATGCCGCCCTCGTCAATCTGCCGCCACATGCGGCCGCCTAATCCTTCCTAATGAGCAGGCCTGCCTTGGTGTACTGTTAAACTGTGTCTGTGCTGACTGGGGCTGGAGATGCTTCTTCCCATCACTTATCTCATCACTGATATATCTGCCTGCCTCCATTATTCAACAGTTATATAATATTTAGGAGCAGAGGATATCAAACACAAATTCAAACATGTCAAATACATTTTTCATGAGGATGGAGCCCTTTCTAGATGAAGTTGTTCAAATGTATGTATGCACCCGCATCAACCTGCCTAGATGTTTGGGATGGATGGACAGATGACAAAGCTTCAGTGTCTTGTTGAGTGTGTTTATCATCTGTTGTTTCGTGTCAAGTGTGTCCTCTGGTTAGACTGCCGTCTGGTGGGATTTACAAAGGGTCAATGGCTGCAGTGGTGCTGACTGTGTGAGTGTCACTTACCCTCGGATCACCCCCGTGTCTGAGACCAGGCTAAAGTAACACTCTCACATCTCTGTGAGGTCTAGCACAAAGTTTGGATCAATACCCTTCTCGTCTCGCCACGGGGGAGAAGATTCCTCCCCCCCTTCGGCGTGTTTCAGGAGCCTAACCCCGGGAGGCCCTTATTAAGCCAGCTGTCTAGCCTGGTTTTAGGGAGGTTCGGAGTGTCTTTATTTCCCCCTCCAACATCTGCACGGAATGTTCCACGCCGAAGAGCAGGGCAGGGCAGGCATGTTCCGTTTAGCAGCTGTTAGTGGGCTTTACAGACGTAACACAGTAGGCCCAGCATAGTCGGCTCAGTCTCAATCCCATATACCTTCTCAGGAGGATGCCTTAGAATGCTGGGGGCTGGGACTCGATGAGGGAGGAGATGGGGGTGGAGAGGCCATGGTGAGTTTAATTGGGATTAGTCTAATTACGAGCTTGTCATACCTTTGAGTGGGCCCATGGCTAGATTCCCATCTAGATTCCCAGATGTTAATGCGAATATTCTAAAAAACGCATTAAAACAATATGCGCATTTTCCTACCAGAGATGTTTCCATCAAATTGACTTGTTGCAGATAAAAGTCTGTGTGTGATGATGCGTGTGTTTTTTTGCTTTACATTTATTCATTTATCTAGTCAAGTCAGTGAAGAACAAATTCTTATTTACAATGACGGCCTACCCTGGCCAAACCCTCCCCTAACCCGGACGATGCTGGGCTAATTGTGCGCCACCCTATGGGATTCCCGCTCAGTTGTGATACAGCCCGAGATCGAAGTGTAGTGACACCTCTAGCACTGCGATGCAGTGCCTTAGACTGCTGCACCACTCAGGATCCCCATAAAGAAACGTTTGCCCACTCTGGTATTGGCACGTGCACTCTAGCCAACAGCGCTGTCTGTTCACTATTGGTTAGAGCACATATATTGTATATCCTACATGATGATATGATGATTATATGGACATGAGAGCAAGATTATAAAAAAAATTCAAACGGCAGCCAAGCATCGATTATCATGTCACCAGAATAAGACCCTCTATATTTATTGGGAAGGAGCATCAAGCTCATCACCTTGCACTTTCATCATCCTGTGAAGTTCAACCCCTATTTCTTCTGTAGCTTAATAAACTGCATTCTTTCCCAACAAGTGGTAGTGGGAGGACCACACATGTCATCGTGGTACTCCAAGTGGACTTCCATATGATAATTATCATATAAATATTTGTGTATTTTGTTTCGTCAAATGTGGAAAATGTACCAAAAAATGTTGTTTCCATCAGAACTGTCATAAGATTTTTTTATCCGACATGTACTTTACTGGCATAAAAAGGTTGGATTTCGTCAACTTTGAGAAAAAAAAAGATTTTATATCAGAATTGTGAACATTGTCCACGCGCGTATCTGCTCTCTCATTGGCTAGAATGGTCCCACCTGATCTTTCCTCATCCTGTCTGCCTTCCATCAATGTATGTATATTGTTGGAGTGGTCACTCGACTATTTGTCAATACAATAGATCATCTTTGGTTTAGCCTAGACGATTCTATCCGGATGTCGGTCACACCTAGGAAGGTCATTGGAGTGGTAGGAGATTTATAGCATGTTTGTGAGGAGTTTTGAGTGCCTCTGTAAGCTCCCAGGGTTATTTGTGGCTGCTGGCTGACTGCAGCAGACTAGGGGAAGTAACTGTCTGGGAGCAGGTGTCCACTTCTCAAAGGGAACCAGGTGAAAGGAAGCTTTGCAGGGCAAGGGGTCGGTTTAAAGTCTGACACCACGTCTTATGTGTCATCAACATTCATAGCATAATAATTGGGTCTGCTTTGGGATTATGTGCCCTCATACAGTATGCGTAGATGTATGGAAACAGTAGGCTGATGGGATCTGGTAGCAATCTGTTATTGTTTGACACGAAAAAATGTAAAAACACACACAGGTCTTGGTTAACCTTTTACTGCAGCGGGCTAAATCAGGGTTACACAAAGTGTTCCCTGGTAAGTCCTAAATCTACTTTCAAACAAAAGTATACACCTCACTTACATGGATATGGGCTTCAAAAGAAGAAGACACCCATACCATGTCAGATAAACGCGAATCCGACCATGACCCCTGGTGAGACAAAACCGCAACTCGTCAGTGAAGAGCACTTTTTTCCAGTCCTGTCTGGTCCAGCAGCGGTGGGTTTGTGTCCATAGGTGACGTTGTTGCCGGTGATGTCTGGTGAAGACCTGCCTTACAACAGGCCTACAAGCCCTCAGTCCAGCCTCTCTCAGCCTATTGCGGACAGTCTGAGCACTGATGGAGGGATTTTGTGCGTTCCTGGTGTAACTCGGGCAGTTGTTGTTGCCATCCTGTACCTGTCCCACAGGTGTGATGTTCGGATGTAAGTTCTCATAACTGTGACCTTAATTGCCTATCGTCTGTAAGCTGTTAGTGTCTTAACGATCATTCCACAGGTGCATGTTCATTAATTGTTTATGGTTCACTGAAAAAGCATGGGAAACAGTGTTTAAACCCTTTACAATGAAGATCTGTGAAGTTATTTGGATTTTTACAAATTATCTTTGAAAGACTGAAAAAGGGCCGTTTCTTTTTTTGCTGAGTTTACATCACAAAAGACTGAAATATAACAAAATCGTTTGACATAGAAACACATAGAAAGCGGGTTTCTGTAAAAAAGGTTTATTAATGAAAAAACATGATTAACATTCCACCCATGAGGCCACGAGGTCATTTGACTGCAGGAAAGGGCTACTGAGCATAATGAAAGAGCTAGCTCACTGAGCAACCTGCTATGGAGATGATGTTGAAAAGCACACAGTAGACCAGATGCGGAGCTCATTCAAAGAGACGTAATAAAAAGGGCCGACCTGGAGATGAGATAGAGAGCAAACTGAGACTTGTGTGTTTGGATCATCTGTCTCTTGCTGGTTGACAGTTGTGCATCCTATAATGGCTAACAGGAATAGATTAGGCACATTTGCAATAGTGCTATATGCTATTTGCGATGCGCCTGGCAACATCATGTCAGCTCCCCTGCTGCTTTTTTTAAATGGAGTTGCTTTATCTTGAATATAAAGCTATTGTTTACAGCTTGGGGTTTGCTTAAGAGTAGTTTGAGGTTATCTGAAGTTGTTTCAGAGTAGAAAACACCTCCAATTTTCGATCCCATGGGGACATTAGACACTGCTGTTTGTCAACAACAAAAAGTAACATATGCTTCACTCGACATCACCAGAAACAGGTGGAACTCCCTGTATGGATTCCTCCCACCCATTATGTGAGAGCTCATTACCCCCCCCCCCCCCCCACACACACACACACACGCGCACACACACACACGCGCGCACACACACACACACACGCACGCACACACGCAAACACACACATCTGTCATTAAACAACTAGGATCCGCTATCAATCAGTGAGGTGAACAGACAGAATAATGTAGTCCATGTTACAGCCTCGCCAGCGATGGCTGCTAGCTAAAAATAGGGCCTTTCTACTCTCGCTGCCAAGCACATCACCTGTCACCTGTCACCTGCCACCACCGTCTGACTCTCTCAGAAGCGTTGAAGCGTCAAGGGGATTTGACTATAAACTTTTATTATGTTTTTATATTTAGGTGTCTCTAAGAGGACATCATTGACTCCAACTGATACTCTAAACAGCACTTTTCTACGAAGCTTTTTGAATTGAGTAACCTGTGTGTTGACGTTATGGTGAAGTAATACTGTATAAACGTAACATAACATTTACGGGAGTTCCCATCATGTGCCAGAGTAATGGCATCTAGAATCTGTAAGGGCATCGAGTGTCTCAAACTTTCAACAATCCATCTCAGAGAAGATGCAATATTTTACTTGAGGTTGAGGTGCAGCTCTCGGGGGACCTTGGATGGTCGGTGGCCTGGCGGTTGGGAACTTGGGCCGGTGGCCGAGAGGTCGCTTGTTCGGGTCGCCGATTTGACTTGGTGGGAGAACTGTTGATGTGATCTTGGGCGGGGCGCTTGGATGGGAGTCTGCTAGATGACTGAATGTAATGTACATGTTGAGCAGCTTCACAGCAGGTAGATTGTAGGTTTTATAAATGCTATAAAAATAAATAACATATTTGACTTTCTTTCAAAAGCACTATTTGTTTTTGAGTTATGTCACACTCTTGTCTTCGCATTTTTGCAGCTCAAAAGGACATGTTACGTGTTCTGTCCCTGAGGATAATCACTTTAGACTGAAGTATGTCCTTCCTTCTGAATACACTACAGTTTAAAGGTTTGGGGTCACAACCCACAAATGAGGATGCTCCTGATACACTACTAGTCTAAAGAAGGCCAGTTTTATTGCTTCTTTAATCAGAACAACAGTTTTCAGCTGTGCTTAACATAATTGCAAAACGGTTTTCTAATGATGAATTGGCCTTTTAAAATGATAAACTTGGATTAGCTAACACAACGTGCCATTGGAAAACAGGAGTGATGGCCGCTGATAATGGGCCTCTGTACGCCTATGTAGATATTCCATAAGAAATCAGCCGTTTCCAGCTACAATAGTCATTTACAACATTAACAAATGACTTTTTGATCGATTTGATGTTTTTTTAATGGACAAAAAATGTCAAAAGTGTATGTTACTGTTCAAAGTGTATGTTACTGTTCATGATGACAGTTTCAATGACTGGAAAATAGTGTTACAATTACACACAATTACATTATTCCATGACTGTCATGTTTGTCATTTATTATCATGTCTTGTCCCTGTGCTCCCCATGCTATTCGTTTCCCTCTGCTGGTCTTATTTGGTTCTTTCCCTCCTATCCCTCTCTCTCCCCCTCCCTCTCTCACTCTCTCGCTCTCTCTTCTCTCTATCGTTCCGTTCCTGCTCCCAGCTGTTCCTATTCCCCTAATCATCATTTAGTCTTCCCACACCTGTTCCCGATCCTTTCCCCTGATTAGAGTCCCTATTTATTCCTTTGTGATCCGTTCCTGTGCCGTCGGTTCCTTGTTTTGTATTCACCATGCTGTGATTGCGTTTCGCCCTGTCCTGTCGTGTTTTTTGCCGTGATTGTGTATCACCCTGTCCTGTCGTGTTTTGTGCCTTCATCAGACGCTGCGTGTGAGCAGGTGTCTCAGTCGACTACGGCCTGCGCCTACCCGAAGCGACCTGCAGTCTGTGGCCGCTTCTCCAGTTGTTTTCCCCTCTACAAATCTAGAGGATTTCAGTTATTCCGTTTTGAACATTAATAAACTCTGTTTCTGTTAAGTCGCGTTTGGGTCCTCTTTCACCTGCATGACAGAAGGAACCGACCAAGGAATGGACCCAGCGACTTCAGACGCTCGTTACACTGCCGTCGAGATCCAAGGAGCCATGCTCGGCAGACACGAGCAGGAATTGTCTGCTGCTCGCCAGGCCGTGGAAAACCTGGCTGCTCAGGTTTCCGACCTCTCTGGACAGTTCCAGAGTCTACGTCTCGTGCCACCTGTTACTTCCTGGCCTGCCGAGCCTCCAGAACCTAGGGTTAATAACCCACCTTGCTACTCCGGGCAGCCCACTGAGTGCCGCTCCTTTCTCACGCAGTGTGAGATTGTGTTCTCTCTCCAACCCAACACATACTCTAGAGAGAGAGCTCGGGTTGCTTACGTCATTTCATCCTTACTGGCCGGGCTCGAGAATGGGGCACAGCTATCTGGGAGGCAAGGGCTGTTTGCTCTAACGATTTCCAGAACTTTAAAGAGGAGATGATTCGGGTTTTTGACCGTTCAGTTTTTGGTGGGGAGGCTTCTAGGGCCCTGGCTTCCTTATGCCAAGGTGAACGGTCCATAACGGATTATTCCATTGAGTTTCGCACTCTTGCTGCCTCTAGTGAGTGGAACGAGCCGGCGCTGCTCGCTCGTTTTCTGGAGGGACTCCACGCAGTGGTTAAGGATGAGATTCTCTCCCGGGAGGTTCCTTCAGATGTGGACTCTTTGATTGCTCTCGCCATCCGCATAGAACGACGGGTAGATCTTCGTCACCGGGCTCGTGGAAGAGAGCTCGCATCAACGGTGTTTCCCTGCTCCGCATCGCAACCATCTCCCTCCTCTGGCTTTGAGACTGAGCCCATGCAGCTGGGAGGGATTCGCATCTCGACTAAGGAGAGGGAACGGAGGATCACCAACCGCCTGTGCCTCTATTGCGGAGTTGCTGGACATTTTGTTAATTCATGTCCAGTAAGAGGCCAGAGCCCATCAGTAAGCGGAGGGCTACTGGTGAGCGCTACTACTCAGGTCCCTTCATCTAGATCTTGTACTACTATGTCGGTCCATCTACGCTGGACCGGTTCGGGTGCTACATGCAGTGCCTTGATTGACTCTGGGGCTGAGGGTTGTTTCATGGACGAAGCATGGGTTCGGAAACATAACATTCCTTTCAGACCGTTAGACAAGCCTACGCCCATGTTTGCCTTAGATGGTAGTCATCTTCCCAGTATCAAATTTGAGACACTACCTTTAACTCTCACAGTATCTGGTAACCACAGTGAGACTATTTCTTTTTTGATTTTCCGTTCACCGTTTACACCTGTTGTTTTGGGTCATCCCTGGCTAGTATGTCATAATCCTTCTATTAATTGGTCTAGTAATTCTATCCTATCCTGGAACGTTTCTTGTCATGTGAAGTGTTTAATGTCTGCCATTCCTCCCGTTTCTTCTCTCCCTACTTCTCAGGAGGAACCTGGCGATTTGACAGGAGTGCCGGAGGAATATCATGATCTGCGCACGGTCTTCAGTCGGTCCCGAGCCAACTCCCTTCCTCCTCACCGGTCGTATGATTGTAGTATTGATCTCCTTCCAGGGACCACGCCTCCTCGAGGTAGACTATACTCTCTGTCGGCTCCCGAACGTAAGGCTCTCGAGGATTATTTGTCTGTGTCTCTTGACGCCGGTACCATAGTGCCTTCTTCTTCTCCGGCCGGGGCGGGGTTCTTTTTGTTAAGAAGAAGGACGGTACTCTGCGCCCCTGCGTGGATTATCGAGGGCTGAATGACATAACGGTTAAGAATCGTTATCCGCTTCCCCTTATGTCATCAGCCTTCGAGATTCTGCAGGGAGCCAGGTGCTTTACTAAGTTGGACCTTCGTAACGCTTACCATCTCGTGCGCATCAGAGAGGGGGACGAGTGGAAAACGACTTTAACACTCCGTTAATTTTGAGTACCGGGTTCTGCCGTTCGGTCTCGCCAATGCGCCAGCTGTTTTTCAGGCATTAGTTAATGATGTTCTGAGAGACATGCTGAACATTTTTGTTTTTGTCTATCTTGACGATATCCTGATTTTTCTCCGTCACCGAGATTCATGTTCAGCACGTTCGACGTGTTCTACAGCGCCTTTTAGAGAATTGTCTCTACGTAAAGGCTGAGAAGTGCTCTTTTCATGTCTCCTCCGTTACTTTTCTCGGTTCCGTTATTTCCGCTGAAGGCATTCAGATGGATTCCGCTAAGGTCCAAGCTGTCAGTGATTGGCCCGTTCCAAGGTCACGTGTCGAGTTGCAGCGCTTTTAGGTTTCGCTAATTTCTATCGGCGTTTCATTCGTAATTTCGGTCAAGTTGCTGCCCCTCTCAAAAGACGTGTTTTAAGTGGTCCGGTTCCGCCCAGGGAGCTTTTGATCTTCTAAAAGAACGTTTTACGTCCGCTCCTATCCTCGTTACTCCTGACGTCACTAGACAATTCATTGTCGAGGTTGACGCTTCAGAGGTAGGCGTGGGAGCCATTCTATCCCAGCGCTTCCAGTCTGACGATAAGGTTCATCCGTGCGCTTATTTTTCTCATCGCCTGTCGCCATCTGAGCGCAACTATGATGTGGGTAACCGTGAACTGCTCGCCATCCGCTAGCCCTAGGCGAATGGCGACAGTGGTTGGAGGGGCGACCGTTCCTTTGTCGTTTGGACAGACCATAAGAACCTTGAGTACATCCGTTCTGCCAAACGACTTAATGCCCGTCAAGCTCGTTGGGCGTTGTTTTTCGCTCGTTTCGAGTTTGTGATTTCTTACCGTCCGGGTAGCAAGAACACCAAGCCTGATGCCTTATCCCGTCTGTTTAGTTCTTCTGTGGCTTCTACTGATCTCGAGGGGATTCTTCCTTATGGGCGTGTTGTCGGGTTGACAGTCTGGGGAATTGAAAGACAGGTTAAGCAAGCACTCACGCACACTGCGTCGCCGCGCTTGTCCTAGTAACCTCCTTTTCGACTTCTGGCTGTTCTTCAGTGGGCTCACTCTGCCAAGTTAGCTGGTCATCCCGGTGTTCGAGGCACTCTTGCGTCTAAGCGCTTTTGGTGGCCGACTCAGGAGCGTGACACGCGCCGTTCGTGGCTGCGTGTTCAGACTGCGCGCAGAAGAAGTCTGGTAATTTTTTTCTGCTTCTGCTCCTGGTCTTGCTGGGTCTCAGTCTGTTCCCTGCCATCGCATCTCTCCTGTTCTTGTCCCTGCCCTTGCTGTGTCTCAGTCTGTCCCTAGTTCTCATTTTTTTTTTAGAGTAGTACCCTAGTTTCCCTTTTTATCGTTTTTCGTTACGGTCCTGAGGAGAGGAGTTGGGTTCTTTCTCGGGACGTGCTGGACCGTTTGATCTATGATTTCCTCCGTTGCTGCCAGTGTTCCTCCTCGAGAGCGCCAGGAGGCGCTCGGTGAGTGGGGGTACTGTCATGTTTGTCATTTATTATCATGTCTTGTCCCTGTGCTCCCATGCTATTCGTTTCCCTCTGCTGGTCTTATTTGGTTCTTTCCCTCCTATCCCTCTCTCTCCCCCTCCCTCTCTCACTCTCTCGCTCTCTCTTCTCTCTATCGTTCCGTTCCTGCTCCCAGCTGTTCCTATTCCCCTAATCATCATTTAGTCTTCCCACACCTGTTCCCGATCCTTTCCCCTGATTAGAGTCCCTATTTATTCCTTTGTGATCCGTTCCTGTGCCGTCGGTTCCTTGTTTTGTATTCACCATGCTGTGATTGATGTCCTGTCGTGTTTTTTGCCGTGATTGTGTATCACCCTGTCCTGTCGTGTTTTGTGCCTTCATCAGACGCTGCGTGTGAGCAGGTGTCTCAGTCGACTACGGCCTGCGCCTACCCGAAGCGACCTGCAGTCTGTGGCCGCTTCTCCAGTTGTTTTCCCCTCTACAAATCTAGAGGATTTCAGTTATTCCGTTTTGAACATTAATAAACTCTGTTTCTGTTAAGTCGCGTTTGGGTCCTCTTTCACCTGCATGACAATGACAGCTATGTGATATGCAATAAGTGATGAATCATGTACCTTTTGTTGACTCCCTCAGCGCAACACACACACACACGTTATTTATCTCCCTCTTGGTTTGATTTCCCTCACGTTATCTCAGCACATTTCATTTTGTAATCCACCAATGAAACGAGGAATGGAAAGATCTCAAAGCCCCAGACATCAAAGGCTCAATAATACCTGCCCAGGAGTGAACTACATCTATCTCTGATCCATTCTGTACAGGAAACAGTTAAACATATCGTGCAGAAGTTATATTCAATAAGTTGGTGCATTACATCAGATGGGGGATGGAGATGGTATGAGAAAGATAAGTTGTAAAGAGAACCATAGACTATTAAGAAGGGATGGATAAAGGGAATGGGACCATGGAGTAGAACATGGACAGACGGAGACAAAGGAGATGGACAGGAGGACAGGGGAAATAGAAAAGGAAGACTGAATGTAGAGAGAGCGAGAAGTTAGAATATATTTTCCACCTACAGTTGTTCCAGTTTGATTCCAGTTGTTCACAGATGGATCCAATACATCTGGTAATTGGCAATCAATTGAACAATCAACAGAAGCCTTTCAGGAAATACACCCGAGGAGCGATTGGGAATGTGTGTGTGTGTGTTTATGTATGTTTGTGTGCACGTGTGCTTGTGTGTGTACTGGGGTCCATACACTGAGTACAAAATTAGGAACACCTGCTCTTTCCATGACATAGACTGACCAAGTGAATCATATTGAAGTCACCTGTTAAATCCACTTCAATCAGTATAGATGAAGGGGAGGAGAAAGGATTTTTAAGACTTAAGACAATTGAGACATGGATTGTGTATGTGCCATTCAGAGGGTGAATGGGCAAAACAAACGTTTTAAGTGCCTTTGAAAGGGGTATGGTAGTAGGTGCCAGGCACACTAGTTTGAGTGTGTCAAGAACTGCAACGCTGCTGGGTTTTTCACACTCATGTATGAAGAATGGTCCACCACCCAAAAGACATCCAGCCAACTTCACACAACTGTGGGAACTGTGTGTGTTTGTGTGTGTGACCATGGTCCCAAGGTTGCTAATCAACAGGGATAAAGCGTGAGATGCCAGAACCAGCCAGATCACCCGTGATAGAAGTCAGTATTCAACGTTCATCCATGTCTGAGGACGTTGGGACAACAGTAAGCGCTCTTACCTTCAAGAAGGTTTCTGTTTCGGTAGGGTGTTGTGGACAGGGGTTGTGGATGGGTGTCAGCATCTGCCTCTGATTCAAAAGGTTGCAAGTTTGAATCCAGCGATCGAAAGTTGTTTTGTATATTTTTGTTTTAAGCCTATCCCAAACCTTAACCCTTACCACAACCATTCAGGGTTAATGCCTAAACGTAATGTTGAAATGTGACATTTGGAACAACTTCGAAATTGGACTTTTGAGAAACATGGATGAACATCTAATTCTGACGTGAGACTGTGAGAGCTGGTAGACCAGAACAGTGCCCTTGTTCTGTATGATGTACTGGACAATCGTCAGCAGGAACTCTCTTCTGATTACCCCATCAGAATCCCTCTCTTGTTTGAAATATATAATCGCCATATATTGAAGTCTGTGTTTTTTTTTTAAAGGGGAGGATTCAGCACCCGTTCAGTGAATGTTATTTTATCTACTTAGAGGCGTAGTTTCTAAATCATCCAGAGGTAATGAGATCCTCTGCTCTCACTGTGGTGCTGTGAAGCTGTAACGGGCTTAAGAGAAAATCAGATTAGTCCTACCACTATTAAGGTTGATGATCTCAGAGTTCCCTCATCAACAGTGTCACTATGCGTCGCTGGTATCTCCCTCTCTTTGTCTAATTTAGCCTATAATGTATAAGTTCCAGTAAACTGTTCTTTGAGGTCAGTCAATGATGTCAGCACATATGATGTCCAGACATTCCTTTACAGCCAGCTCCCATCACATACCAGGGATTCACATTACAACCCAATTTATAAAGGATTTCTGTTCTTCTTTTGTTGTTGATGGAAATAGCAGATATTATATTTAAAAGGTTTGTAAACATATTTGCATATTTGATCTACAATGTGATGTTGACTTCGTACTGTTGCTTGTGTTATGGCAAGATGATGTCGTCTCCTCCAATTTATTAGTCAGTAGCTAGAAATGATTGGTGAGAGACTACTATCCATCTCTTGAGGGCATCACATGTCTTTTAGAGCTTTCTTTCTCAGACTTCAATAGTATGCTTCATGTAAGGTGACAACAGAGGTTCCCTATGTGTAGTCAACACCATAATTAAGTATCAATGCCATGTGGTTGAACAAACGGTGGATAATATTCTAAACATCATCATAGTTTTCCAGCAACGCCTTATGCAGGGAGGAAAGTGTTTAGGGCTGTATCATGTCACATCACTTAGCCACATGTCGTGCCCTCTGCCTGCGTCGGCTCCTTCCACTGATGAGCCAAACAGCCTTCTCTGTGGTCGTTAGCGACATTAGCCGCTAATGAAGAGTCTCTTCAGACAAGCAGTGCTTAATGTAGGGCCTTCCCTGTTTTCCCTCATCTTTTTCCTGTCTTTCGACGACACGCCATCAAAAGTTTCTCGCCGAGCAATCCACCCGGACCCTGTTCAGAGGAGTTGGAGTTTAAACACTCCAACGGAATGACTTTGGTCCCAGAGGAACTGCTTTCTCTTTTTCCTTCTGCATTTTGGAAAGTGTGGACGCACACTTTGGAAAGGGTTTAATTAGTGCTAATGGTTTGTTTTGTTTCAACACTTGGTTATGGTTGAGGGGCTGTCTGTCTCCATAGGCCCACTGTTCTCTCTATGAAAACACATTAGTGACTGTTCACAGTGCCTCTGGGTGTTTTGATTGTCGAACGTTTACATTATGCTACTTCTGTAACATCCGTTTTCAAGTGCTGACTGATATCACCAGGACCGGAACCTATGGCAATGTGCGTCCCTGTGTCTCTCTTTACATCCAATTACCGGCTTTGCCTGTGTCTGTTCTGGTTTGGTGTGTTCTGAAATAGTTCTGCTGTCTATGTGAGGTGTGGCTACAGCTCTGCTCACTGTGCTCTGTCTGCTGTATGTCTTTTAAACTTTTTAATTCAGGCTGGTGGAGAGTTTTAAATAGTCCCCTGCTAGATGGCATGTTTCAAGAAATAAATTGCTAAATCTAACATGTCCAAGGAGGAATTCATTATTCCAGATATTTTTATGTGCAACCTACACCAGCGATGTTGTTTTACTGTCAAAATAGGGTTCCATAAGTTTAATGAATAGGCCTATGCACTCATCTTGAAATCGAATGGCCGATGTGAATTCCTTTTGTTCGCTACAGGTAGCCTGGCGGTTAAGAGAGTTAGGCCAATGACCGTAAAGGCTGCTGGTTCGAATCCCCCGAGCCGGCTAGGTGAAAAATCTGTCCATGTGCCCTTGAGCCAGGCACTTAACCCTAGTTGCTCCAGATAAGAGAAACATGAGTATTTCCCATCTCTGGTTCCTCCTTTACATTTGACTTATTTGACACAGTGTTTCCCAACCCTGGTCCTCGAGTAAACATTTTTATTGTAACTTGTTGCAACTAATCATCAAGCCCTCAATGAGCTGAATGAGGTGCGTTTGTACAGGGCTACAATAACAATGTGTACTGTTGGGAGTACTCAGGGACCAGGGTTGGGAAACACTGCTAAATATCTCAAATGTAAAAATGTACTGTACATGATAAATAAAATACAGAACTACAGAAAGCTGAGGCCCTCTTCTCTTCTACAGTAGACCATGTTTTTCCTGTGATTGCAATCAGAAAGGATCTCTCTGCTACGAAGCAGTGGGCAGGAGCTCTGTGGGGTCTAGACAACTGTCCCTTTTGACTAGAAGGCTATGTGTAAATGTTTTGAAAGCCTTACCTATTTAAAACAAGCCATCCACCCTTGATGGGCGATCAGCAGGACAATAGAATCTTGTGAGAAGTCTTGAGGGTGCACTAAATGACAGCAATGTTTTCTAAATTTTTTCCTCTTGATATTAGATGAAGTTATCCTAAATGTAATCAGCTGTTTTAAGAATGTAACAGTAATCCAATTTTATATATATATATTTAAAGTAATCGGGCAAAGGAAAGGAAAGGGAAAGGGGGACACCTAGTCAGTTGCGCAACTGAATGCCTTCAACCGAAATGTGTCTTCCACATTTAACCCAACCCCTCTGAATCAGAGGTGCGTGGCCTGCCTTAATCAACATCCACAGTTACTTCATATTTATAATCGGATGAAGTTATCCCCGTTATATGTCATCCGTTACTACCCAACCCTGCCTTTGGTGCCTGTCAGAGTGGGCTTACTCAGTACTTACAGTACTGCTCAGAGGGGTTCCCAAATCTCCACTACAGAACAGCTCACAGGGTACAAGTAGAAAGTGGGTTACAACAGAACGTGTGCCTGGCCGGCCCCATGGGTGCCTCGACAGCAGGGACTAAATAAATAAAGGAGTGTGCTGAGACAGCAAAGGCCAGTCTCAGCATCATTCAAGGAAGTTCGAGTGGGACTGGACTTGACCGTTGACTTTCTGACTGATTCCACACTACCCAGAAGTTGGAATGAGTGTGGAGAGCCATTACAACTAAGGAGTGTTTATAGTAAGGGAAAAACCCAACCAGAAATGTATACGACTGTCCCTTTACTGTAAAGTGGTGGCGAGGTGATGGCCAGTAGAATCCACGTTCATCTTCATTGGGGTGCCACACCCTGTACTTGTGTATCTCAGTAGAGCAATGGTGCTTGCAATGTTAAGGGTTGTGGTTTTGATTCCCGCTTGGGCCACCCATACTTAAAATGTATGGACGCATGTCCCTGGCGCTTTGCATAAAGGCGTCTGCTTAATTGCATATTTTATTGCACCGGACAAAAATATAAACACAAACATGCAACCATTTCAAAGATTTTACTGAGTTACAGTTCATATGAGGAAATCAGTCAATTGAAATAAATTCATTAGGACCTAATCTATGGATTTCACATGACTGGGAACACAGATATGCATCTGTTGGTCAAAGATACCTTAAAAAAAAGGTAGGGAGTGGATCAGACAACCAGTCAGTATTTGGTGTGACCTCATGCAGCACGACACATCTCCTTAAAATACATTTGATCAGGCTGTTGATTGTGGCCTTCGGAATGTTGTCCCACTCCTCTTCAATGGCTGTGCGAAGTTGCTGGATATTGGCAGGAACTGAAACACGCTGTCGTACACGTCGATCCAAAGCCGGGATTGATCTATAAAGAGCTCACTTCTCCAGCGTGCCAGTGGCCATCGAAGGTGAGCATTTGCCCACTGAAGTCTGTTACGACACCGAGCTGCAGTCATGCCAAGACCCTGGTGAAGACAAACGAGCACGCAGATGAGCTTCCCTGGGACGGTTTCTGACAGTTTGTGCAGAAATTCTTCTTGTGCAAACCAACAGTTTCATCAGCTGTCCGGATGGCTGGTCTCAGACGATCCCACAGGTGAAGAAGCCGGATGTGGAGGTCCTGGGCTGAAGTGGTTACACGTTGTCTGCGTTTGTGAGGCCGATTGGACATACTGCCAAATTCTAAAACAACGTTGGAGGCGGATAATGGTAGCTCTGGTGGACATTCCTGAAGTCATCATGTCAACGCTATCTCAAAACTTGAGACGCCTGTGGCATTGTGTTGTGTGACAAAACTGCACATTTTAGAATGGCCTTTTATTGTCCCCAGCACAAGGTGCACCTGCGTAATGATCATCCTGTTTAATCAGCTTCTTGATATGCCCCACCTGTCAGGTGGATGGATTATCTTGGCAATGGAGAAACTCTCACTAACAGGGATGTAAGCAAATTTGTGCATCAAATTTGAGAGAAATATGCTTTTTGTGTTTACGTAAACATTTCTAAGATCTTTTTATTTCAGCTCTGTGTATGTTAGGATTGTATTTTCTTGGTATCAGAAGTCTTCAGTTACACATTAAGTGGTGACACTCAGATCGTCTACTGTGCTTATATGGGCTAGACACTACCAATGCCGACTAATGACATGATTGAATAAAACAACGAGGTTAGCCCTCCCTGAGTGATCTGGCTTTTATGAGTATGTGAAATGTTGTGATCACATTACTTATGAGACCTCTCTGGTTCCCAGTGTCAGGTGGTTGGAGTGGTGAGGAGATTTAATTGAAACAGCACTCTGAAATGCCCTTGTGCTTTTGACAGCGACCCCTGGCTCTCTGAAGAGGCTTGTCGTCAGAGCTGTGCCTGCCATAACGATCATTGTAGCCTACAACTCATTATTGCAGCAGATTAACACTCAAAAAGCTGTCTAAAAATACTGAACACACAGCCTGGGTCGTATTCACTAAGAATGAAACGGAAGCAAATGGGCTGAAACGTTGAGGAACTACCTGGAACCTATTAGAAACGCTTGTTTTTGTTTAACCGGGACAAAGTTAATAGACATACTCAAATATGTTACATCAACAGTCGGGAATGTTTCAATCAGTCCCCAGGGTCACTGTGATGTTATGTGTCTGTGTGTGGAACACTTGGAGACGAGGTGAGAGGAGGTTTCACGTCTCGTCATGACCCCAGGAATACCAAGCCCGTGTCACCTGGCATTATGCTGCTAGCATTCCATGGATCTTCTTGATGATCGTACAGTACATACTCTGCTCGCTCACCACTTAACGTTTCAGTGGGTCTACTAGCCCAGCTTGTATAGGAGATGTTGACATGGTATTCATTGCGAGTACAGATAGAAATGTACTGATGTCATTCTGGTCCATAGGACTATTGGCAGTTGCAGCAGTACCCACCTGTGGTCTAAAGCTCCGTGAATAGGCTGTGTTACTACTGACCACCAAGCCCCCCCCTGTCGGCTCTGTGGGCCAAGCATCTCACAGCCGCACTCCAATTCAATTACAGTCAAATGGTGGAATGTCACAAAAGCCTCCGTAATGGACGTGGACAGCGAGTGGCACGAGAGCGGTCAGGGATATCCACGGTGGCACATAGTCTAGAATGGTGGTCTTTCCCTGACAACCTGCCTACACAGATCCCACTTATTGTATTCCAATTCAACCCCCTCAAAGAAAATGAAGGCTTCCTGAAATGTGGGATAATCCTTTATGACATGAAATACAAATAGTGAACACAGTTCTGTATATGAAGGCGGCTCTGAGTGTAAACAACTGTGTCTTCTCTTTCTCCCTCTGTCGCTCCCTATTATTAGAGGTGGAATTCTGATCCCTTTGTGAGTGGCTATCAGAAAGAGCCGACTGGGCCGCTTTGAAGTCTGCCGATCGATCAACACCAATCTGGGGAGGAATTGGAGAGCAGGGGGAACATGCTTAATGTCTTCCCCCAGGCAGGTCTGACACCAGCGATGAACACCCCAGTAGATCTGAAGGAAGATGTGATATGATGTGGCCAGACAGGGGAAATGAATGAATTGATGGGCCTAGTTCTGTTGGGCTCACCGGGTCTTGAAGTGACACACGTCACATACAATGAAGTAAAGAAATAGACAGACATGGACAGAAGTGATTCATTTGTGTCAGACATTTACTGGTATCATGTAGATACAGGAAACCAGAGTCAGGTTAGGGTAATATTGGGAATAGCAGTTTTGAAAACAGAGTCAGTTTGTAAGCGTGTGTGTGAGTTCTGTAAATTACAGTTACAGAATCGTACTCCATTCTTCTCAATATGTTTCTGCTGTTCTCGTGTGTGTCATCAACTAGGCTCCCAGCCATGAACAGAAGACGAACAAATGAAATGTATCGCTTCTGCCTTAGAGGGCATCACCAGTAAACTACTACAACTCTCTCTCTCGCTTTATCTCTCTCTCTCTCTCTCTCTCTCTCTCTCTCTCTCTCTCTCTCTCTCTCTCTCTCTCTCTCTCTCTCTCTCTTCTGTTTTTCTCTTTCTCTCACTCCCTCTCTCTCTCTCTCTCTCACTCCCTCTCTCTCTCTCTCCCTCTCTCTCTCTCTCTCACTCACTCACTCTCTCTCTCTCTCTCTCTCTCTGTTTTTCTCTTTCTCTCACGCCCTCTCTCTCACTCCCTCTCTCTCTCGCTCTCTCTGTTTTTCTCTCTCTCTCTGTTTTCCTCTCTCTCTCTCTCTCTCTCTGTTTTTCTCTTTCTCTCACTCCCTCTCTCTCTCTCTCTCACTCCCTCTCTCTCTCTCGCTCTCTCTCTGTTTTTCTCTTTCTCTCTCTCCCTCTCTCTCTCTCTCTGTTTTTCTCTCTCTCTCTCTGTTTTTCTCTTTCTCTCTCTCCCTCACTCTCTTTCGTTCTCTCTCTCTCTCGCTCTCTTTCGTTCTCTCTCTCTCTCTTGCTCTCTTTCGTTCTCTCTCTCTCTCTCGCTCTCTTTCGTTCTCTCTCTCTCGCTCTCTTTCGTTCTCTCTCTCGCTCTCTCCCTCGCTCCGCCACGGCTCCACTGTTCTAATTGAAGTGGTTAATTAACTAGAAAAAACACATTAACACCTTTCCAGGCCATTAGGAGATGTGGGTACGGAAAGAGTTGGATAAAATCGTCTGAAGTGCGTCATGCTTCCTCTCCCGCCATCGCCCCGGAGACGGGGAGAGTGACGGTTGCCTGGCCACACGGGCAGGTGCAAATATGAAGGCAGCCAATCGGACAGTTTTAATTTGTTTTTCTGTCGCGTAGCCGCGCCAAGGCCAGGAAAGGACACGGGAGCTAATGTGTATTGTACGAAAGAAATGTCATCAGAACAGTATTTTATGTGGCATTTTATGGCACCTCTCACAAAGATGTGAGGGAAGACAAATACAGACGCACACCTTCGTAGACACACCAATATGTGTAGACAGACACAGACAGACAGACAGACAGACAGACAGACAGACAGACAGACAGACAGACAGACAGACAGACAGACAGACAGACAGACAGACAGACAGACAGACAGACAGACAGACAGACAGACAGACAGACAGACAGACAGACAGACAGACAGACAGACAGACAGACAGACAGACAGACAGACAGACAGACAGACAGACAGACAGACATTAACAGATGCTGCAGATGCAGTTAGATATGGCTGATGGCCAGGAGCAGAGAGATTAATACACATGCTCTGGCTCTAATAGAGGGAGTCACACAGTAGGTGAATAACGGAGAGGGAACAGAGATACAGAGGCAGATGCTCATCAATTCAGCAGGAACAGTCACTCTCTCTCTCTCACACACACACACACACACACACACACACACACACACACACACACACACACACACACACACACACACACACACACACACACACACACACACACACACACACACACACACACACACACACACACACACACACACACACACACACACACACACACACACACACACAGCCTAGTGCTGAAGTTACCATGGAGTATCAGACACACACAGGCACATAGAGAGGGGGTAGAGAGTGTAAGCACTTGTCAGGGGCCTGCTGTTCGTTTCCACAGTTCAGTACCAGCTCACCAGTGGAATCGAGGGACAGAGCCACCCTGGTCCCAGGCACACAATCCCTCACTTATGCCTACCATCCTCCCCGCGGTCTGCTCCTTCTGATTCAGAACCCAACAGTCCAACCATTCTCACTGCCGTTGCACAATGGGAGGAATGTCTATGGCGTGTGTGTGAGAGTGTGTGTTAAAACAGATGTGGGAAGCCTTTCGGACAGTCCTTATTTTGAGCAAAAAACGTCCCTCTTTTGCCCTCTGAAGAAATCATGCACGACTCGAGTGACAAACATACAGTATATCTTTCTCTCTTTGTCATGCAGATGCATAGTTAACATTCACATTGTTGGCATTTTGCCTCTTGCTGTGGGACTGTTCACCCTTTGTCAAAGTAGCTTGGGCAGACTGTGTGCTTCATTATACTGTAGCAGCCTGAGATGAAGTATGCGCGACCGTTGCATAAGCTACACCTCAAGGGCCATACCTCCCACCACAATCCCCAGAATGGGAACCATCCGTTCAAGCGTCTGCTAAACGGCCTAAAGACAAACAGTGTCTTATCCATCAGAACTGGTGGTGGGGGGAGGGATGAATGGATGAATGGATGAATGGATGGAGGAAGGGAGGGGGCATTATCATCTGCCACAGAGAGCGCCTGACCGGCCTGGTGTGGGCATTGGTAGGCATGGGAGGGTATTGTCTTCTCATTCTCCCCTAACAAAGGCATATTTTTCCAGTGGCCATACATTCTATAGGAACAAGTGTCACACTGTCCGGAAGGATCGGACGGTGGCAAAGGCAAGGTCAGGAGACAAAACAACGTTTCACTGGTCCAGTCAAAGGACAGAAGCAAAGTGATACTTCTTCTTCTCGTCATCCACAGATCTATCTTCTTCTGCGTCTGTCTCCTTCTCTCTGTTTCTGTCCACTTCTCTCTGTTTCTCTCGCTCATACTCTCTTTGTCTCTCTCCTGCTGTCTGACACTCACTTTAGGCTGTCACAAGACTCACGGCATTGTTTCTTTTCAATAACTGACTTCTTCCAATTATGGCAGAACATTATTTACCTGAAAGCAAAACCTAGACCTCCCATGTGTGCTCTCATTTATGTAAATGCCTCCAATGAAGAGAAACTCAATTCAATTTCAATTCAAGGGCTTTATTGGCATGGGAAACATGTGTTAACATTGCCAAAGCAAGTGAGGTAGACAACATACAAAGTGAATATATAAAGTGAAAAACAACAAAAATGAACAGTAAACATTACACATACAGAAGTTTAAAAACAGTAAAGACATGACAAATGTCATATATATATATATACAATGTACAAATAGTTAAATGACACAAGATAAAATGAATAAGCATAAATATGGGTTGTATTTACAATGGTGTTTGTTCTTCACTGGTTGCCCTTTTCTCGTGGCAACAGGTCACAAATCTTGCTGCTGTGATGGCACACTGTGGAATTTCACCCAAAAGATATGGGAGTTTTTCAAAATTGGATTTGTTTTCGAATTCTTTGTGGATCTGTGTAATCTGGGGGAAATATGTCTCTCTAATATGGTCATACATTGGGCAGGAGGTTAGGAAGTGCAGCTCAGTTTCCACCTCATTTTGTGGGCAGTGAGCACATAGCCTGTCTTCTCTTGAGAGCCATGTCTGCCTACGGCGGCCTTTCTCAATAGCAAGGCTATGCTCACTGAGTCTGTACATAGTCAAAGCTTTCCTTAATTTTGGGTCAGTCACAGTGGTCAGGTATTCTGCCGCTGTGTACTCTCTGTGTAGGGCCAAATAGCATTCTAGTTTGCTCTGTTTTTTGTTAATTCTTTCCAATGTGTTAAGTAATTATCTTTTTGTTTTCTCATGATTTGGTTGGGTCTAATTGTGCTGTTGTCCTGGGGCTCTGTAGGGTGTGTTTGTGTTTGTGAACAGAGCCCCAGGACCAACTTGCTTAGGGGACTCTTCTCCAGGTTCATCTCTCTGTAGGTGATGGCTTTGTTATGGAAGGTTTGTGAATCGCTTCCTTTTAGGTGGAAACTCTCTCTCTGTCTCTCTACCACTCTGTCTCTCTCAAACGCGCACACACACGCATGCACGCACACACACAGACACACACACACACAGTCTTATACAGCTAACCTTGTGGGGACACGCAATTTAGTCGCATTCAAAATCCTTTTTTCCCTAAACCTAACCCTATCCCGTACTCTTACTCTTACCCTAACCCTAAAACTAACCCTAGCTCCTAACCCTAACCCTAAACCTAATTCTAACCCTAACACAAATTCTAAACTCCCTAGAAATAGCATTTGACCTCCTTGGGACTAACAAAATATCCCCAATTGGTCAAATTTAGTTAGTTTACTATTCTTGTGGAAACTTCTGATTAAAAACGTTCCACACACACACACAAACAAACAAACAAACAAACAAACCAAGCACACAGACACATCTCACACATGAGACTAATCTCTCAGCCTCACAGCATGTGTAGTGTCCAGATCGTTACACAAACCTCTAAAGCGTTACTGCGTGTTTCTCACAGCCAGTGCTTCAGCCCCATTTAAAGAAAACAGGAAAATCTATATTTCTTATTAGCAATCCCTGCTGATGTGCCCGAGGCTTGGCTTTTTTCAACGTTTCTTTCCTTTGTGCTGTTGGAAGATAGGGGGAGACTGGGAGCAATTGTAACACCTTGATTTTCTCCTAACAGAAACAAGCTAGAGTGATGAAACTCTCTAAGTACATGCCCATTTTTGATATCTTCCTGCTTCAAACGTTTCTGCCAAATACCTCAGTATTTGCTATTTTTTTTCACAGGCTTTATTTTTATTATACTGTCCTGAGCGTTAATATCTAATAATTCAAACTAGCATAATTTTCATCACTACATGTTGATTAAACATTGACATGATTGACATATGTCACTATTGACATGTGTGACTATAAATCTCTTGTCATGTTTGTCATTTATTATCATGTCTTGTCCCTGTGCTCCCCATGCTATTCGTTTCCCTCTGCTGGTCTTATTTGGTTCTTTCCCTCCTTCTATCCCTCTCTCTCCCCCTCCCTCTCTCACTCTCTTGCTCTCTCTTCTCTCTATCGTTCCGTTCCTGCTCCCAGCTGTTCCTATTCCCCTAATCATCATTTAGTCTTCCCACACCTGTTCCCGATCCTTTCCCCTGATTAGAGTCCCTATTTATTCCTTTGTGATCCGTTCCTGTCCCGTCGGTTCCTTGTATTGTATTCACCATGCTGTGATTGCGTTTCGCCCTGTCCTGTCGTGTTTTTGCCGTGATTGTGTTTCGCCCTGTCCTGTCGTGTTTTTTGCCTTCATCAGATGCTGCGTGTGAGCAGGTGTCTCTGTCGACTACGGCCTGCGCCTACCCGAAGCGACCTGCAGTCTGTGGCCGCTTCTCCAGTTGTTTCCCCTCTACAAGTCTAGAGGATTTCTGTTATTCCGTTTTGGACTTAAATAAACTCTGTTTCTGTTAAGTCGCTTTTGGGTCCTCTTTCACCTGCATGACAGAAGGAACCGACCAAGGAATGGACCCAGCGACTTCAGACGCTCGTTACACTGCCGTCGAGATCCAAGGAGCCATGCTCGGCAGACACGAGCAGGAATTGTCCGCTGCTCGCCATGCCGTGGAGAACCTGGCCGCTCAGGTTTCCGACCTCTCTGGACAGTTCCAGAGTCTACGTCTCGTGCCACCTGTTACTTCCTGGCCTGCCGAGCCTCCAGAACCTAGGGTTAATAACCCACCTTGCTACTCCGGGCAGCCCACTGAGTGCCGCTCCTTTCTCACGCAGTGTGAGATTGTGTTCTCTCTCCAACCCAACACATACTCTAGAGAGAGAGCTCGGGTTGCTTACGTCATTTCACTCCTTACTGGCCGGGCTCGAGAATGGGGCACAGCTATCTGGGAGGCAAGGGCTGATTGCTCTAACAAGTTCCAGAACTTTAAAGAGGAGATGATTCGGGTTTTTGACCGTTCAGTTTTTGGTGGGGAGGCTTCTAGGGCCCTGGCTTCCTTATGCCAAGGTGAACGGTCCATAACGGATTATTCCATTGAGTTTCGCACTCTTGCTGCCTCTAGTGAGTGGAACGAGCCGGCGCTGCTCGCTCGTTTTCTGGAGGGACTCCACGCAGTGGTTAAGGATGAGATTCTCTCCCGGGAGGTTCCTTCAGATGTGGACTCTTTGATTGCTCTCGCCATCCGCATAGAACGACGGGTAGATCTTCGTCACCGGGCTCGTGGAAGAGAGCTCGCATCAACGGTGTTTCCCTGCTCCGCATCGCAACCATCTCCCTCCTCTGGCTTTGAGACTGAGCCCATGCAGCTGGGAGGGATTCGCATCTCGAATAAGGAGAGGGAACGGAGGATCACCAACCGCCTGTGCCTCTATTGCGGAGTTGCTGGACATTTTTTTAATTCATGTCCAGTAAAAGCCAGAGCTCATCTGTAAGCGGAGGGCTACAGGTGAGCGCAACTACTCAAGTCTCTCCATCAAAGTCCTGTACTACTTTGTCGGTCCACCTACGCTGGACCGGTTCGGGTGCTACATGTAGTGCCTTGATAGACTCTGGGGCTGAGGGTTGTTTCATGGACGAAGCATGGGTTCGGAAACATGACATTCCTTTCAGAGAGTTAGATAAGCCTACGCCCATGTTCGCCTTAGATGGTAGTCATCTTCCCAGTATCAGATTTGAGACACTACCTTTAACCCTCACAGTATCTGGTAACCACAGTGAGACTATTTCTTTTTTGATTTTCCGTTCACCGTTTACACCTGTTGTTTTGGGTCATCCCTGGCTAGTATGTCATAATCCTTCTATTAATTGGTCTAGTAATTCTATCCTATCCTGGAACGTTTCTTGTCATGTGAAGTGTTTAAGGTCTGCCATCCCTCCCGTTTCTTCTGTCCCTACTTCTCAGGAGGAACCTGGCGATTTGACAGGAGTGCCGGAGGAATATCATGATCTGCGCACGGTCTTCAGTCGGTCCCGAGCCAACTCCCTTCCTCCTCACCGGTCGTATGATTGTAGTATTGATCTCCTTCCGGGGACCACTCCTCCTCGAGGTAGACTATACTCTCTGTCGGCTCCCGAACGTAAGGCTCTCGAGGATTATTTGTCTGTGTCTCTTGACGCCGGTACCATAGTGCCTTCTTCTTCTCCGGCCGGGGCGGGGTTCTTTTTTGTTAAGAAGAAGGACGGTACTCTGCGCCCCTGCGTGGATTATCGAGGGCTGAATGACATAACGGTTAAGAATCGTTATCCGCTTCCCCTTATGTCATCAGCCTTCGAGATTCTGCAGGGAACCAGGTGCTTTACTAAGTTGGACCTTCGTAACGCTTACCATCTCGTGCGCATCAGAGAGGGGGACGAGTGGAAAACGGCGTTTAACACTCCGTTAGGGCATTTTGAGTACCGGGTTCTGCCGTTCGGTCTCGCCAATGCGCCAGCTGTTTTTCAGGCATTAGTTAATGATGTTCTGAGAGACATGCTGAACATTTTTGTTTTTGTCTATCTTGACGATATCCTGATTTTTTCTCCGTCACTCGAGATTCATGTTCAGCACGTTCGACGTGTTCTACAGCGCCTTTTAGAGAATTGTCTCTACGTAAAGGCTGAGAAGTGTTCTTTTCATGTCTCCTCCGTTACTTTTCTCGGTTCCGTTATTTCCGCTGAAGGCATTCAGATGGATTCCGCTAAGGTCCAAGCTGTCAGTGATTGGCCCGTTCCAAGGTCACGTGTCGAGTTGCAGCGCTTTTTAGGTTTCGCTAATTTCTATCGGCGTTTCATTCGTAATTTCGGTCAAGTTGCTGCCCCTCTCACAGCTCTTACTTCTGTCAAGACGTGTTTTAAGTGGTCCGGTTCCGCCCAGGGAGCTTTTGATCTTCTAAAAGAACGTTTTACGTCCGCTCCTATCCTCGTTACTCCTGACGTCACTAGACAATTCATTGTCGAGGTTGGCGCTTCAGAGGTAGGCGTGGGAGCCATTCTATCCCAGCGCTTCCAGTCTGACGATAAGGTTCATCCTTGCGCTTATTTTTCTCATCGCCTGTCGCCATCTGAGCGCAACTATGATGTGGGTAACCGTGAACTGCTCGCCATCCGCTTAGCCCTAGGCGAATGGCGACAGTGGTTGGAGGGGGCGACCGTTCCTTTTGTCGTTTGGACAGACCATAAGAACCTTGAGTACATCCGTTCTGCCAAACGACTTAATGCCCGTCAAGCTCGTTGGGCGTTGTTTTTCGCTCGTTTCGAGTTTGTGATTTCTTACCGTCCGGGTAGCAAGAACACCAAGCCTGATGCCTTATCCCGTCTGTTTAGTTCTTCTGTGGCTTCTACTGATCCCGAGGGGATTCTTCCTTATGGGCGTGTTGTCGGGTTAACAGTCTGGGGAATTGAAAGACAGGTTAAGCAAGCACTCACGCACACTGCGTCGCCGCGCGCTTGTCCTAGTAACCTCCTTTTCGTTCCTGTTTCCACTCGTCTGGCTGTTCTTCAGTGGGCTCACTCTGCCAAGTTAGCTGGTCATCCCGGTGTTCGAGGCACTCTTGCGTCTATTCGCCAGCGCTTTTGGTGGCCGACTCAGGAGCGTGACACGCGCCGTTTCGTGGCTGCTTGTTCGGACTGCGCGCAGACTAAGTCGGGTAACTCTCCTCCTGCCGGTCGTCTCAGACCGCTCCCCATTCCTTCTCGACCATGGTCTCACATTGCCTTAGACTTCATTACCGGTCTGCCTTTGTCTGCGGGAAGACTGTGATTCTGACGGTTGTCGATAGGTTCTCTAAGGCGGCACATTTCATTCCCCTCGCTAAACTTCCTTCCGCTAAGGAGACGGCACAAATCATTATTGAGAATGTATTCAGAATTCATGGCCTCCCGTTAGACGCCGTTTCAGACAGAGGCCCGCAATTCACGTCACAGTTTTGGAGGGAGTTCTGTCGTTTGATTGGTGCGTCCGTCAGTCTCTCTTCCGGGTTTCATCCCCAGTCTAACGGTCAAGCAGAGAGGGCCAATCAGACGATTGGTCGCATACTACGCAGCCTTTCTTTCAGAAACCCTGCGTCTTGGGCAGAACAGCTCCCCTGGGCAGAATACGCTCACAATTCGCTTCCTTCGTCTGCTACCGGGTTATCTCCGTTTCAGAGTAGTCTGGGTTACCAGCCTCCTCTGTTCTCATCCCAGCTTGCCGAGTCCAGCGTTCCCTCCGCTCAAGCGTTTGTCCAACGTTGTGAGCGCACCTGGAGGAGGGTGAGGTCTGCACTTTGCCGTTACAGGGCACAGACGGTGAGAGCCGCCAATAAACGCAGGATTAAGAGTCCAAGGTATTGTTGCGGCCAGAGAGTGTGGCTTTCCACTCGCAACCTTCCTCTTACGACAGCTTCTCGTAAGTTGACTCCGCGGTTCATTGGTCCGTTCCGTGTCTCCCAGGTCGTCAATCCTGTCGCTGTGCGACTGCTTCTTCCGCGACATCTTCGTCGCGTCCATCCTGTCTTCCATGTCTCCTGTGTTAAGCCCTTTCTTCGCACCCCCGTTCGTCTTCCCTCCCCCCTCCCGTCCTTGTCGAGAGCGCACCTATTTACAAGGTACATAAGATCATGGACATGCGTTCTCGGGGACGGGGTCACCAATACCTAGTGGATTGGGAGGGTTACGGTCCTGAGGAGAGGAGTTGGGTTCCGTCTCGGGACGTGCTGGACCGTTCACTCATCGATGATTTCCTCCGTTGCCGCCAGGATTCCTCCTCGAGTGCGCCAGGAGGCGCTCGGTGAGTGGGGGGGTACTGTCATGTTTGTCATTTATTATCATGTCTTGTCCCTGTGCTCCCCATGCTATTCGTTTCCCTCTGCTGGTCTTATTTGGTTCTTTCCCTCCTTCTATCCCTCTCTCTCCCCCTCCCTCTCTCACTCTCTTGCTCTCTCTTCTCTCTATCGTTCCGTTCCTGCTCCCAGCTGTTCCTATTCCCCTAATCATCATTTAGTCTTCCCACACCTGTTCCCGATCCTTTCCCCTGATTAGAGTCCCTATTTATTCCTTTGTGATCCGTTCCTGTCCCGTCGGTTCCTTGTATTGTATTCACCATGCTGTGATTGCGTTTCGCCCTGTCCTGTCGTGTTTTTGCCGTGATTGTGTTTCGCCCTGTCCTGTCGTGTTTTTTGCCTTCATCAGATGCTGCGTGTGAGCAGGTGTCTCTGTCGACTACGGCCTGCGCCTACCCGAAGCGACCTGCAGTCTGTGGCCGCTTCTCCAGTTGTTTCCCCTCTACAAGTCTAGAGGATTTCTGTTATTCCGTTTTGGACTTAAATAAACTCTGTTTCTGTTAAGTCGCTTTTGGGTCCTCTTTCACCTGCATGACATCTCTTGCTAGGCACAAGTGGTTTATCATGGTTGCTAGGGTTTTGGGAACAATTGTAATGCAGTGTTACATGCTACCTGGACACAAAAACTTCCCGTCTTTATGTTAAGCTAGTTAGCATTGGCTTACAAAAATACCTCCAGCTTCCTTCATACTAGACGCAGATACAGTATATACCTTTGGTATCTACGAGTTCATCTGACTCTGGGTATTGCCAAAATCCCAAACTATCACTATAAAATGACCATGAGCCAAGCAGCCACTTTATAAAAACAAGTGAATCTAACTTTAAGATTTGTTTTATTAACCATGCAAGTCAGTTAAGAACAAATTCTTATTTACAATGACAGCCTACCCCAGCCACACTCGGACGACGCTGGGCCAATTGTGTGCCACCCAATCACAGCCGGTTGTGATACAGTCTGGTTTTGAACCAGTGTCTTAGACGACTGCACCACTTGGGATCCCTGGCATGAATTATTGTCATGCCCTGCCCATAGAGAGCCTTTTTACTCTCTATTTTGGTTAGGTCGGGGTGTGACTAGGGTGGGTAATCTACCCAAAATGTTTGACCCAAGTTAAACAATTTAAAGGCAATGCTACCAAATTCTAATTGAGTGTATGTTAATTAACATCTGACCCACTGGGAATGTGATGAAAGAAATAAAAGCTGAAATAAATCATTCTCTACTATTATTCTGACATTTCACATTCTTAAAATAAAGTAGTGATCTTAACTGACTTAAGAATTTTTACTAGGATTAAATGTCAGGAATTGTGAAAACCTGAGTTTAAATGTATTTGGTTAAGGTGTATGTACACTTCCGACTTCAACTGTAGGTAGAGTTATTAAAGTCACTATGCATAGATGACAGCAGAGGGTGACAGTGGTGTAAAGAGGGGGTGGGGGAGGGGGCACTGCAAGTAGTCTGGGTGGCCATTTGACTAGATGTTCAGTAGTCTTATGGCTTGGGTGTAGAAGCTGTTTAGAAGCCTCTTGGTCCACGATCTGGTGCTCCGGTACCACTTGCCATGCAGTAGCAGAGAGAACAGTCTATGACTCGGGTGGCTAGATTCATTGACAATTTTTAGGGCCTTCCTTTGACACCGCCTGGAATAGAGGTCCTGGATGGCAGGAAGCTTGGCCCCAGTGATGCACTGGGTCATTCGCACTACCCTCTGTAGTGCCTTGCGATCGGAGGCCGAGCAGTTGCCATACCAGGCAATGATGCAACCAATCAGGATGCTCTCAATGGTGCAGATGTAGAACCTTTTGAGGATATGAGGACCCATGCCAAATCGTTTCAGTCTCCTGAGGGGGAATAGGTTTTGTCGTTCCCTCTTCACAACTGTCTTGGTGTGCTTGGACCTTGTTAGTTTGTTGGTGATGTGGACGCCAAGGAACTTTAAGCTCTCAACCTGTTCCACTGCAGCCCCATCGATGAGACTGGGGGCGTGTTCTGTCCTCTTTTTCCTGTAGTCCACAATCATCTCCTTTGTCTTGATCACGTTGAGGAAGAGGTTGTTGCCCTGGCACCACACGACCAGGTCTCTGACCTCCTCCCCATTGGCTGTCTCGTTGTTGTCGGTGATCAGGCCTACCACTGTTGTGTCATCAGCAAATGTAATGATGGTGTTGGAGTCGTGCCTGGCCGTGCAGCTATGAGTGAACAGGGAGTACAGGAAGGGACTGAGCACGCATCCCTGAGGTGCCCCTGTGTTGAGGATCACCGTGCTGGATGTGTTGTTACCTACCCTTACCACCTGGAGGCGGCCTGTCAGGAAGTCCAGGACCCAGTGGCACAGGGCGGGGTCGAGACCCAGCGTCTCAAGCTTAATGATGAGCTTGGAGGGTACTATGGTGTTGAATGCTGAGCTGTAGCCAATGAACATTATTCTTACATACAGTATATCACAAAAGTGAGTACACCCTTTCCATTTTGTAGATATTTGAGTATATCATGTGACAACACTGAAGAAATGAAGCTTGTTTAACTGTAAATTTGCTGTCCCCTCAAAATAACTCAACGCACAGCCATTAATGTCGGTTTAGACCAAAATGTGAAGGGTGTACTCACTTTTGTGATATACTGTAGGTATTCCTCCTGTCCAGATGGGATAGGGTGGTGTGCAGTGTGATGGCAATTGCATCTTCTGTGGAAATTTTAGGGTGGTAAGCTAATTTAAGTGGGTCTAGGGTGACAGGCAAGGTGGAGTTGATATGATTCTTGACTAGTCTCTCAAAGCACTTCATGATGACAGATGTGAGTCGCTACGGGGCGATAGTCATTTAGTTCAGTTCCCTTAGCTTTCTTGGAAACAGGAACAATGGTGGCCATCTTGAACCATGTGGGGACAGCAGACTGCGATAGTGATTGATTGATAATGTCCGTAAACACACCAGCCAGCTGGTCTGCGCATGCTCTGAGGACGCGGCTAGGGATGCCGCCTGGGCTGGCAGCCTTGCTAGGGTTAACACGTTTAAATGCTTTACTCACTTCGGCCACGGAGAAGAAGAGCCCACAGTATTTGGTAGTGGGCCGCGCCAGTGGCACTGTATTGTCCTCAAAGCGCACAAAGAAGTTGTTAGAGATTACTAGAGATTCTGGGTTCGAGCCCAGGCTCTGTCGCAGCCGGCCGCGACCGTGAGGCCCATAGGGCGGCGCACAATTGACCCAGAGTCGTCCGGGTTAGGGAAGGTTTGGCCGGCAGGGATATCCTTGTCTCCTGTGGCGGGCCGGGCGCAGTGCACGCTGACACGGTTGCCAGGTGTACGGTGGTTCCTTTGACACATTGGTGCGGCTGGTTGGATGGGCATTGTGTCAAGAAGCAGTGCGTCTTGGTTGGGTTGTGTTTCGGAGGACGCATGGCTCTCGACCTTTGCCTCTCCCGAGTCCGTATGGGAGTTGCAGCGATGAGACAAGACTGTAACTATTACCAATTGGATACCACGAAAATTGGGGATAAAAAATACAAAATAAATAGTCGCAGTGGGTACAACATCTCCTATACACTTCCTTATAAACTCGCTCACCCAGTCAGCGTATACGTCAATGTTATTATCTGAGGCTACCCGGGATATATCCCAGTCCACGTGATCGAAGCAATGTTGAAGCGTGAAATCTGATTAGTCAGATCAGCATTGGATAGACCTAAGTATGGGCACTTCCTGTTTTAGTTTCTGCCTAAAGGAGGGGAGCAACAAGATTGAGTCATGGTCAGATTTGCAAAAAGGAGGGCAGGGGAGGGGCTTGTATGCATCGAGGAAGTTAGAGTAGTGTTACTTGAGCATGTTATTCGCTCGTGTACAGCAATCAATATGCTGATAGAATTTAGGTAGCCTTGTTCTTAAATTAGCGTAATTAGCTTAAAATCCCCAGCTACAATATATGCAGCCTTAGGATATATGGTTTCCAGTTTGCAGTGAAGTTCCTTGATGGGCATCTTGGTATCCGCTTGCGGGGTGATATACACGGCTGTGGCGATAACCGAGGAGAGTTCTCTTGGTAGATAATATGGTCGGCATTTGATTGTGAGGAATTCTAGGTCAGGTGAACAAAAGGATAATTACACCATGAGTCGTTAATCATGAAATATACACCCCCGTCCTTCTTCTTACCGGAGAGATGTTTATTCCTGTCGGCGCGATGCATTGAAAATTCCCGGGACCACCCATACGTAGAATGTATGCACACATGACTGTAAGTCGCTTTGGATAAAAGCGTCTGCTAAATGGCATATATTATTATTATATTATTATAAAATCGCCTGGCTGTATGGACTTCCGTGAAACAGAGTATGTTACAATCCCGGATATCTCTTTGAAAAGCAACTCTTGGTGCTGGATTTTGTTTACTTTGTTAAATTGGGACTGGACATTAGCGAGTAACATACTCGAAAGTGGTGGGTTGTGTGCGTGCATCCGAAGCCTCACTTGAAGACCGCTCCGGCACCTTCTCCTCGGATGACGTTGTTTTGGGTCGGCCTCTGGAATCAGTTCAAATGTCCTGGGTGGTGCAGACAAAGGATCCGCTTTGGGAAAGTCGTATTCCTGGTCGTAGTGCTGGTTGTGCTGGTAAGTTGACGTCTCTCTGATATCCAATAGTTCTTCCCGGTTGTACATAATAACACTTAAGGTTTTCTGGGCAAACAATGTAAGAAATAATACATTTTAAAAAATACTGCAGTTTACTAAGGACTAGAAGCGAAGTGGCCATCTCTATCAGCGCCATCTTGTACTTTTTGACCATGAGGCACTCTGTTCAAAACGTTGACATCAGCAAACCGCTCGCCCACACAACACCATAAACATGGTCTGCGGTTGTGAGGCCGGTTGGCTCTCTAAAGCGACGTTGGATGTGGCTTATATAGAGAAATTAACATTAAACTATCTGGTAACAGCTCTGGTGGACATTCCTGCCGTCAGCATGCCAATTGCAAGCTCCTTCAAAACCTGAGAGGTCTGTGGCATTGTGTTGTATGACAAAACTGCACATTTTAGAGTGACCTTTTATTGCCCCCAGCACAAGGTGCACCTGTGTAATAATCATGATGTTTATTCAGCTCGATATGCCTCACCTGTCAGGTGGATGGATTATATTGGCAAAGGAGAAATGCTCACTAAAGGGATGTAAACAAATGTGTGTATGGAATACTTCTGGGATGTTTTATTTCAGCTCATGAAACATGGGAGCAACAATTTACATGTTGTGTTTATATTTTTGTTCAGTGTACAAATACTAACTCCAACAGGCTTAGTCCTGCAGAGTGCCAAAAGAGTTGTAAATAGATATGATCGGGACACCATCAGACTATTCTAAAAATGGCATTGCACAAACGGGTGTTAATGTAAATATTGGTAATATACATAAAAGCACTTATATTTATTGCAAAATCATTACATAGGTCTATGACAATATGATAATTCATAAACATGAATGAATTTATTAGGTGTTACATTTCATCACCGCTAATGTAATGTCCAGACCTCTCGGACTGAAATCAATATTGTGATCCAACCCTCTTATGGACAGACCTATAAATAGTATAAATGATTAGGAAACAGATGTATTTTTATATATAAAAGTGGTCTCTCCCCTACACAAGTTAGAAGGACAGCCTTTCGGAGAGTTCATGCTGTTGTAGATTTGTACCTCTATTGGTACTGCACTAGAAAAAGTAGGGGTTACAGTATATGATGTTTCATTAAAGGCAAATGTGTTGAGTGTTGTGAGGCTGCAAACATATTAATTACAGTACATACAGTATGCACCTGGATTCATGTTCTGTTTACAAATCCCATTATTACTTGACCGGACGGAGCAACGGTTACACTTTAGAAATCATTTATATATCCGAGGAATATCTTTAACCTGCATTTTACATCCTTCTATTTTAAAGGTTACTATCTGCAGGAGCCATCTGGTTAAGTGGAATTGTCAAGGGTGAACGGCCGTATCCTATCATCACCACAGTAGTTAGTGTAACAGTTGGCTACACTCAAGCCTCTGTATCCTGGTGACTTTGAAAACAGTGCTGCTTCAAAGTCACAGATAAAAGACAGATTAGGTCGACACACAAGGAGCATTCTGGGTAGGGGATGTGACGGGAAATCAGAGGCCCAACCCTTTCTAAAGACTGTGTGATAGATCCACTTTAAAATACGTTGAGAGGGAGAGAAGAGGGAAGAAAACTCCTGGCAACACAGACAGAAGTGCTGTCCTTGCTGGGGATAATTGGGCTGTTTCTTTTGTTTCCTCCCGGGTCCTTCACTCCTTCCCTTCCCTCTCCTCCACACCGCTCTCTCGCTCTCCCTCTATTTACTTAGCAAAGGAAAATTGTTTACTGGGGACAGGGGCAGGGGCATTGAAAGAGAGAAAGGGGGTTGCAGGCTTGCATTGTGATTGATTAAGAGGGCCATAGGAAAGGGCCATTGGAATAATACACAAGTTTCACGGCCGCCCGATTCAGTGCCTGTTTGCGAGTCGGCGCAGGATTTTCACGAGTGACATTGTAAAGCACCATAACATGAATTTACAAGGGTAAGTTAAGCAACAGAGCAGGTATGTAAGTGAAAGAGGAACAAAAATGCATTATAGTATGTCAAACTAATCTGAAGGCCATAGATGAAGAAAGGAAGTGTTGCCAATCATGCCAACTTGAGTAGGCTATACATAGAACATTGCACTATAGAGACTTTTCATTTTTACTTTTGCTTTTCTTCCACCAGTTCATTTGTCAATCCAGAACAATTTTTCTACTTTGTGGCCCTAGTGCTGTGAGTGGGGCTTGTGCATCAAATCAAATCAAATCAAATTTTATTTGTCACATACACATGGTTAGCAGATGTTAATGCGAGTGTAGCGAAATGCTTGTGCTTCTAGTTCCGACAATGCAGTGATAACCAACAAGTAATCTAACTAACAATTCCAAAACTACTGTCTTATACACAGTGTAAGGGGATAAGGAACATGTACATAAGGATATATGAATGAGTGATGGTACAGAGCAGCATACAGTAGATGGTATCGAGTACAGTATATACATATGAGATGAGTGTGTAGACAAAGTAAACAAAGTGGCATAGATAAAGTGGCTAGTGATACATGTGTTACATAAGGATGCAGTCGATGATGTAGAGTACAGTATATACATATGCATATGAGATGAATAAAGTAGGGTAAGTAACATTATATAAGGTAGCATTGTTTAAAGTGGCTAGTGATATATTTACATTTCCCATCAATTCCCATTATTAAAATGGCTGGAGTTGGGTCAGTGTCAATGACAGTGTGTTGGCAGCAGCCACTCAATGTTAGTGGTGGCTGTTTAACAGTCTGATGGCCTTGAGATAGAAGCTGTTTTTCAGTCTCTCGGTCCCAGCTTTGATGCACCTGTACTGACCTCGCCTTCTGGATGATAGCGGGGTGAACAGGCAGTGGTTCGGGTGGTTGATGTCCTTGATGATCTTTATGGCCTTCCTGTAACAACGGGTGGTGTAGGTGTCCTGGAGGGCAGGTAGTTTGCCCCGGTGATGCGTTGTGCAGTCCTCACTACCCTCTGGAGAGCCTTACGGTTGAGGGCGGAGCAGTTGCCGTACCAGGCGGTGATACAGCCCGCCAGGATGCTCTCGATTGTGCATCTGTAGAAGTTTGTGAGTGCTTTTGGTGACAAGCCGAATTTCTTCAGCCTCCTGAGGTTGAATAGGCGCTGCTGCGCCTTCTTCACGACGCTGTCAGTGTGAGTGGACCAATTCAGTTTGTCTGTGATGTGTATGCCGAGGAACTTAAAACTAGCTACCCTCTCCACTACTGTTCCATCGATGTGGATAGGGGGGTGTTCCCTCTGCTGTTTCCTGAAGTCCACAATCATCTCCTTAGTTTTGTTGACGTTGAGTGTGAGGTTATTTTCCTGACACCACACTCCGAGGGCCCTCACCTCCTCCCTGTAGGCCGTCTCGTCGTTGTTGGTAATCAACCTGGTCTCAGAGCATTTCATATTATTCTGTAGGTAAATCCGAGACACTCCATTTAGCATGATATGTTACATTCTGCATGGTATGTATTCATCCATTTCGTATGATATGTTACGAATTCCAATTTATTGTTGATAACGTTAGGTATTATTATTATTATTATTATTAGTAAGTGGCTAATGCTAACGTTAGCTAGGCTAGGGGTGGCGTTAAGGTTAGGGCTAAGGTTTGGAGTTAGGTTAAAGGGCTAAGGTTAAGGTTAGGGGAAGTCTTAGCTAAAAGGGTTAAGGTTAGGGGAAAGGTCAGCTTACATGGTAAGTAGTCCTCCGCTCTCTCCACTGGCTTCCAGTTGAAGCTCGCATCCGCTACAAGACCATGGTGCTTGCCTACGGAGCTGTGAGGGGAACGGCACCTCAGTACCTCCAGGCTCTGATCAGGCCCTACACCCAAATAAGGGCACTGCGTTCATCCAGCTCTGGCCTGCTCGCCTCCCTACCACTGAGGAAGTACAGTTCCCGCTCAGCCCAGTCAAAACTGTTCGCTGCTCTGGCTCCCCAATGGTGGAACAAACTCCCTCACGACGCCAGGACAGCGGAGTCAATCACCACCTTCCGGAGACACCTGAAACCCCACCTCTTTAAGGAATACCTAGGATAGGATAAAGTAATCCTTCTCACCCCCCTTAAAATATTTAGATGCACTATTGTAAAGTGGCTGTTCCACTGGATGTCATAAGGTGAATGCACCAATTTGTAAGTCGCTCTGGATAAGAGCGTCTGCTAAATGACTTAAATGTAAATGTAAATGTAGTTGCTAATTAGCTAAAATGCTAAAGTTCTTTGTGATGAGATTTGGGCACTCAACCAAATGTAACATATCATAATAGTGTCCCGGATTTACATTTACGATGTTACGTCTAGTCTGTGTGAATTGACCACCAGGAGCCCTGACAAGAGAACTCTCACTGTTATGCCAGAATAGAGTTTTGTTGTAATTCTATACTGTTATGTACTGCATTGGACAGTCATTGTATAGTACTATATTGTAATGTACTGTTCTTTACTGTACTGTATTGCATAGGAGACAGCATTGTGACTGAGCAGGAGTCCACAGGGCCATCTTATTAGGTTTTCCACCATTTCATTTCACTCTCTCTCTATACACAAATTCATATTACTCATCATGACATTTTTCATTTGTCCTTTGATTAGAAACCCTTTCTTTCCATTCTTATTTTCTTTTATATGTGTAACGGTAATCTGTTAATCAATACTCTTTATGGTTATTTTCTCCGGGTGCCATTTCCACCCAAGATCTATAAAAGGCAGGATATTGTTTGTTCCCACTAATCCACTGATACATATTCCATATTGTTTACTGCATGTCATAATGCATTATGTTCACAACAAATCACCTCATCAATTCTCTTTATGATCAAATCCCTGAAAAATGATCTTATTCACATACACAGTAGATGTTCACCAACAAGCCAATAATTCACCCCAGTCATGGCAAAATCCTCAGCAGCAACAACTTTGATCTTACTGCAGATTGTGTGATCGATGGATGTTGGATAGATGAACGGTCTCTGTGAAAGCACTGCTGGTTCGAAACATGGTGCGCCAATTAGGATTCTAAAGAGGTTAGGGAAGGCAGCATAAGTACACATGGCTGATTTGATTATTGGCTATTGGTCAGGGAAGAGGGACCTGGTCAGAAATATAATGCCCTCGGGGCAAGGTCAGCTCCTTTGAAGAGGCTTTGCTAAGGATTACCATGGAGATGGAGTGTGTGTTTGTGTATGTATGCATGCCTCGGCGTGTGTGTGTTAGTGTTTGATCCATGATAAATAAGATCCTGCTGGTTTCTCCTTACGTTATGCTTGCTTGCTTTGAATCCAATGAATTTTCACCACTTTGAACAAGCTCCTCACACCGTCAGTACTCCTACATCTTTCTCTCTCTAGGAATACACAGTAGTGGGCCTGGTTGTATTTTTATTTATGAGACACTGATAAATGTGGTGGGGCTGATGGCTTTGGTCTTTGGGGTTTGCCTTTTCTTCCCACTTCTACAATATCATTAGCACCACAGGTGCTTGATCAGGCTACACAGCCTGCAGGGTTCTCCATACATCGCATAGACAGGGAAAAATACATTTGCGGGAAAAACAAAGGCGGAGGAGTAGGTTTCAACAACCCACGGTGTGAATGTAAGAATGCACAAACCCTTAACATGTTCTGTTCCTCTGACCTGGAATACCTCACAATCAAATGCAGACCCCATTATCTCCCTAGATAATTCACAGCTGTTTATATCAAGGCTGTGTACAGTTTGTGGCTGTAGAATCTAGTGGAAACCATTTATATAATCCACACACAGGCTTGAAAATAATGCACCAGTTTAAGCACCGCCTTCACCCAATCCTGATCCATCCAAATAGTCAATGACGTAAACACAAAACCAGGAACCACTGCTGCTCGTAATCAAATAATTACATGTGAGCCTTGACAGATTCACACTATTTCATCTGTTCACGAGAGATTACCCGCCTATAGGCAACATTTTTAAACAGAAGGTACCTGTTGTAATGTCTGTTCAACGCAGGTCTGACCAATCGGAATCCCATGCTACAGGACTGTTTTGATCACGCGGATGTTGTTCCTACAGTGTCGATTAAAAAACATACCCAAACAAAAAACCTAGATAGATGGCAGTATTCGCACAAAACTGAAAGCGCAAACCACCGCATCTAATCACAAATATGGACGACTACAAACAGACCATCTATGACCGCCGCAAGACAATCAAAGAGGCAAACATATATTCCAGGGACAAAGTTGAGTCGCAAATCAACGTCTCAGACATGAGACGCATGTGGAAAGGGACTTTCCACAGCCACGTCGCGGACACAGATGTCACACTCTTAGACAAGCTAACACATTTTTGTCATGCTTGAAGGAAAACGACACAGAACCACCGACATGGGCCCCTGCTGCTCAATGTCATGTTTTGTCTTAGATTGTCTTGTCATTTTGCTTTTCCCTCTGTTCATTTTCCACCTGCTGGTCTTTTTAGGTTCGTTCCCCTTTTTCTCTCTCCCTTCCTCTCTCTCTTCTCTCTATCGTTCCGTTCCTGCTCCCAGCTGTTCCTATTCCCCTAATCAATCATTTAGTCTTCCCACACCTGTTCCCTATCCTTTTCCCTGATTAGAGTCCCTATTTCTCCCCTTGTTTTCCGTTTCTGCCCTGTCGGATCCTTGTCTATTGTTCACCGTGCTGTGTCTGTGTATCGCCCTGTCGTGTCGTGTTTCCCTCAGATGCTGCGTGGTGAGCAGGTGTCTGAGTCTGCTACGTTCAAGTGCCTTCCCGAGGCAACCTGCAGTTCTTGATCGAGTCTCCAGTCTGTTCTCGTCATTACGAGTGGAATTATGCCTTATGATTGTAAATTTACTTTACTGGATTAAAGACTCTGTTTTCGCCAAGTCGCTTTTGGGTCCTCATTCACCTGCATAACAGAAGGATCCGACCAAAGAATGGACCCAGCGACTACAGATGCTCGTAACACTGCCGTCGAGATCCAAGGAGCCATGCTCGGCAGACACGAGCAGGAATTGTCTGCTGCTCGCCATGCCGTGGAGAACCTGGCCGCTCAGGTTTCCGACCTCTCTGGACAGTTCCAGAGTCTTCGTCTCGTGCCACCTGTTACTTCCTGGCCTGCCGAGCCTCCGGAACCTAGGGTTAATAACCCACCTTGCTACTCCGGGCAGCCCACGGAGTGCCGCTCCTTTCTCACCCAGTGTGATATTGTGTTCTCTCTCCAACCCAACACATACTCTAGCGAGAGAGCTCGGGTTGCTTACGTCATTTCACTCCTTACTGGCCGGGCTCGAGAGTGGGGCACAGCTATCTGGGAGGCAAGGGCTGATTGTTCAAACAATTACCAGAACTTTAAAGAGGAGATGATTCGGGTTTTTGACCGTTCAGTTTTTGGTAGGGAGGCTTCTAGGGCCCTGGCTTCCCTATGCCAAGGTGATCGATCCATAACGGATTACTCTATAGAGTTTCGCACTCTTGCTGCCTCTAGTGACTGGAACGAGCCGGCGCTGCTCGCTCGTTTTCTGGAGGGACTCCACGCAGTGGTCAAAGATGAGATTCTCTCTCGGGAGGTTCCTTCCAGTGTGGACTCTTTGATTGCTCTCGCCATCCGCATAGAACGACGGGTAGATCTTCGTCACCAAGCTCGTGGAAGAGAGCTCGCGTCAACGGTGTTTCCCTGCTCCGCATCGCAACCATCTCCCTCCTCTGGCTCAGAGACTGAGCCCATGCAGCTGGGAGGTATTCGCATCTCGACCAAGGAGAGGGAACGGAGGATCACCAACCGCCTGTGCCTCTATTGCGGATTTGATGGACATTTTGTCAATTCATGTCCAGTAAAGGCCAGAGCTCATCAGTAAGCGGAGGGCTACTGGTGAGCGCTACTACTCAGGTCTCTTCATCTAGATCCTGTACTACTATGTCGGTCCATCTACGCTGGACCGGTTCGGGTGCTACATGCAGTGCCTTGATTGACTCTGGGGCTGAGGGTTGTTTCATGGATGAAGCATGGGCTCGGAAACATGACATTCCTTTCAGACAGTTAGACAAGCCTACGCCCATCTTTGCCTTAGATGGTAGTCATCTTCCCAGTATCAGATTTGAGACACTACCTTTAACTCTCACAGTATCTGGTAACCACAGTGAGACTATTTCTTTTTGATTTTTCGTTCACCTTTTACACCTGTTGTTTTGGGTCATCCCTGGCTAGTATGTCATAATCCTTCTATTAATTGGTCTAGTAATTCTATCCTATCCTGGAACGTTTCTTGTCATGTGAAGTGTTTAATGTCTGCCATCCCTCCCATTTCTTCTGTCCCCACTTCTCAGGAGGAACCTGGCGATTTGACAGGAGTGCCGGAGGAATATCATGATCTGCGCACGGTCTTCAGTCGGTCCCGAGCCAACTCCCTTCCTCCTCACCGGTCGTATGATTGTAGTATTGATCTCCTTCCGGGGACCACTCCTCCTCGGGGTAGACTATACTCTCTGTCGGCTCCCGAACGTAAGGCTCTCGAGGATTATTTATCTGTGTCTCTTGACGCCGGTACCATAGTGCCTTCTTCCTCTCCGGCCGGGGCGGGGTTCTTTTTGTTAAGAAGAAGGACGGTACTCTGCGCCCCTGCGTGGATTATCGAGGGCTGAATGACATAACGGTTAAGAATCGTTATCCGCTTCCCCTTATGTCATCAGCCTTCGAGATTCTGCAGGGAGCCAGGTGCTTTACTAAGTTGGACCTTCGTAACGCTTACCATCTCGTGCGCATCAGAGAGGGGGACGAGTGGAAAACGGCGTTTAACACTCCGTTAGGGCATTTTGAGTACCGGGTTCTGCCGTTTGGTCTCGCCAATGCGCCAGCTGTTTTTCAGGCATTAGTTAATGATGTTCTGAGAGACATGCTGAACATCTTTGTTTTTGTCTATCTTGACGATATCCTGATTTTTTCACCGTCACTCGAGATTCATGTTCAGCACGTTCGACGTGTTCTACAGCGCCTTTTAGAGAATTGTCTCTACGTGAAGGCTGAGAAGTGCTCTTTTCATGTCTCCTCCGTTACTTTTCTCGGTTCCGTTATTTCCGCTGAAGGCATTCAGATGGATTCCGCTAAGGTCCAAGCTGTCAGTGATTGGCCCGTTCCAAGGTCACGTGTCGAGTTGCAGCGCTTTTTAGGTTTCGCTAATTTCTATCGGCGTTTCATTCGTAATTTCGGTCAAGTTGCTGCCCCTCTCACAGTTCTTACTTCTGTCAAGACGTGTTTTAAGTGGTCCGGTTCCGCCCAGGGAGCTTTTGATCTTCTAAAAGAACGTTTTACGTCCGCTCCTATCCTCGTTACTCCTGACGTCACTAGACAATTCATTGTCGAGGTTGACGCTTCAGAGGTAGGCGTGGGAGCCATTCTATCCCAGCGCTTCCAGTCTGACGATAAGGTTCATCCTTGCGCTTATTTTTCTCATCGCCTGTCGCCATCTGAACGCAACTATGATGTGGGTAACCGCGAACTGCTCGCCATCCGCTTAGCCCTAGGCGAATGGCGACAGTGGTTGGAGGGGGCGACCGTTCCTTTTGTCGTTTGGACAGACCATAAGAACGTTGAGTACATCCGTTCTGCCAAACGACTTAATGCCCGTCAAGCTCGTTGGGCGTTGTTTTTCGCTCATTTCGAGTTTGTGATTTCTTACCGTCCGGGTAGCAAAAACACCAAGCCTGATGCCTTATCCCGTCTGTTTAGTTCTTCTGTGGCTTCTACTGATCCCGAGGGGATTCTTCCTTATGGGCGTGTTGTCGGGTTGACAGTCTGGGGAATTGAAAGACAGGTTAAGCAAGCACTCACGCACACTGCGTCGCCGCGCGCTTGTCCTAGTAACCTCCTTTTCGTTCCTGTTTCCACTCGTCTGGCTGTTCTTCAGTGGGCTCACTCTGCCAAGTTAGCTGGTCATCCCGGTGTTCGAGGCACTCTTGCGTCTATTCGCCAGCGCTTTTGGTGGCCGACTCAGGAGCGTGATGCGCGCCGTTTCGTGGCTGCTTGTTCGGACTGCGCGCAGACTAAGTCGGGTAACTCTCCTCCTGCCGGTCGTCTCAGACCGCTCCCCATTCCTTCTCGACCATGGTCTCACATCGCCCTAGACTTCATTACCGGTCTGCCTTTGTCTGCGGGGAAGACTGTGATTCTTACGGTTGTCGATAGGTTCTCTAAGGCGGCACATTTCATTCCCCTCGCTAAACTTCCTTCCGCTAAGGAGACGGCACAAATCATCATCGAGAATGTGTTCAGAATTCATGGCCTTCCGTTAGATGCCGTTTCAGACAGAGGCCCGCAATTCACGTCACAGTTTTGGAGGGAGTTCTGTCGTTTGATTGGTGCGTCCGTCAGTCTCTCTTCCGGGTTTCATCCCCAGTCTAACGGTCAAGCAGAGAGGGCCAATCAGACGATTGGTCGCATACTACGCAGCCTTTCTTTCAGAAACCCTGCGTCTTGGGCAGAACAGCTCCCCTGGGCAGAATACGCTCACAACTCACTTCCTTCGTCTGCTACCGGGTTATCTCCGTTTCAGAGTAGTCTGGGTTACCAGCCTCCTCTGTTCTCATCCCAGCTTGCCGAGTCCAGCGTTCCCTCCGCTCAAGCGTTTGTCCAACGTTGTGAGCGCACCTGGAGGAGGGTGAGGTCTGCACTTTGCCGTTACAGGGCACAGACTGTGAGAGCCGCCAATAAACGCAGGATTAAGAGTCCAAGGTATTGTTGCGGCCAGAGAGTGTGGCTTTCCACTCGCAACCTTCCTCTTACGACAGCTTCTCGTAAGTTGACTCCGCGGTTCATTGGTCCGTTCCGTGTCTCCCAGGTCGTCAATCCTGTCGCTGTGCGACTGCTTCTTCCGCTACATCTTCGTCGCGTCCATCCTGTCTTCCATGTCTCCTGTGTCAAGCCCTTTCTTCGCACCCCCGTTCGTCTTCCCTCCCCCCTCCCGTCCTTGTCGAGAGCGCACCTATTTACAAGGTACGTAGGATCATGGACATGCGTTCTCGGGGACGGGGTCACCAATACTTAGTGGATTGGGAGGGTTACGGTCCTGAGGAGAGGAGTTGGGTTCCGTCTCGGGACGTGCTGGACCGTTCACTTATTGATGATTTCCTCCGTTGCCGCCAGGATTCCTCCTCGAGTGCGCCAGGAGGCGCTCGGTGAGTGGGGGGGTACTGTCATGTTTTGTCTTAGATTGTCTTGTCATTTTGCTTTTGCCTCTGTTCATTTTCCCCCTGCTGGTCTTTTTAGGTTCGTTCCCCTTTTTCTCTCTCCCTTCCTCTCTCTCTTCTCTCTATCGTTCCGTTCCTGCTCCCAGCTGTTCCTATTCCCCTAATCAATCATTTAGTCTTCCCACACCTGTTCCCTATCCTTTTCCCTGATTAGAGTCCCTATTTCTCCCCTTGTTTTCCGTTTCTGCCCTGTCGGATCCTTGTCTATTGTTCACCGTGCTGTGTCTGTGTATCGCCCTGTCGTGTCGTGTTTCCCTCAGATGCTGCGTGGTGAGCAGGTGTCTGAGTCTGCTACGTTCAAGTGCCTTCCCGAGGCAACCTGCAGTTCTTGATCGAGTCTCCAGTCTGTTCTCGTCATTACGAGTGGAATTATGCCTTATGATTGTAAATTTACTTTACTGGATTAAAGACTCTGTTTTCGCCAAGTCGCTTTTGGGTCCTCATTCACCTGCATAACACTCAAGAGGACTCCAGGCTCCCGATCTCTGTAGCTGACGTGAGTAGAACCTTCAAGTGTGTTAACCCTCGCAAGGCTGCCGGCCCGGACAACATACCAAGCTGCATTCTCAGAGCATGCGCAGACCAGCTGACTGGAGTGTTTAAGGACATTTTCAACCTCTCACTATCCCAGTCTGTCAACCTCACTTGCTTCAAATGGTCACCATTGTTCCTGTACCCAAGCAAGCTACTGTAAGGTCAGCGAACTAAATGACTATCCCACTGTAGCACTCACGTCTGTCATCATGAAGTGCTTTGAAAGTTTAGTCAAGGACCATATCACCTCCACCATACCGACACCCTTGACCCACTACAATTTGCATACTGCCCCAACAGAGTCATGGACAATGCAATTGCTGTTGACCTGCACACTGCCCTATCCCACCTGGATAAGAGGAATACCTATGTGAGAATGCTGTTCATATCAGGTATCAACGTAAGACCCAAGTGCAGACTGTGTGAAGTGGCAATGTTTATTGTAACAACAGGGGTTGGCAAACGACAGGTCAAGGCAGGCATGGGTCGATAATCCAAAGTAGGAGCAAAGGTACAGGACAGCAGGCAGGCTCAGGGTCAGGGACAGGCAGAGTTCAATAATTCAGAGATGGAGCAAAGGTACAGGACAGCAGGCAGGCTCAGGGTCAGGGACAGGCAGAGTTCAATAATCCAGAGATGGAGCAAAGGTTCAGAACGGCAGGCAGGCTCAGGGTCAGGGACAGGCAGAGTTCAATAATCCAGAGATGGAGCAAAGGTACAGGACAGCAGGCTCAGGGTCAGGCAGAGTGGTCAGGCGAGCAGGTACAGGGTCAGGACAGGCAAGGGTCTAAAACCAGGAGGATGAGAAAAGGAGAGCCTGGGAAAAGACAGGAGCTGACAGGACAAACGCTGGTAAGCTTGACAAACAAGACAATCTGGCACAGACAGCCAGACAACACCGGTATAAATACCCAGAGGATAAGTGGGGAAGATGGGTGACACCTGGAGGGGTGGAGACAAGCACAAGGACAGGTGAAACAGATCAGGGCACGGCAGTTCATCGACTATAGCTCCGCTTTTAACACCATAATGCCCTCAAAGCTCATCATTAAGCTCGGGGCCTTGGGTTTGAACTCCTCCCACTGCAACTGTGTCCTAGATCTCCTGACAGGCAAACCCCAGGTGGTGAGGGTAGGCAACAACACCTCTGCCACTCTGACCCTCAACATGGGGGTGTGTCAGGGTGTGTGTTGAGCCCACTCCTGTACTCCTTGTTCAGCCATGGCCACGCATGACACCAACTTGATCATCAAGTTTGCTGATGACATGACAGTGGTAGGCCTGATAACCAACAATGACAAAACAGCTTACAGGGAGGAGGTTAGCACCTTGGCGGAGTGGTGTCAGGAAAATAGCCTCTCACTCAATGTCAACAAAACAAAGAGCTGATCATGGACTACAGGAGACAGAGGAGGGATCACGCCACCATCTTCATCGACTGGGCCGCAGTGGATAGGGTCAAAACCTTCCATTTCCTCTGTGTGCATATCACTGAGGGCCTGAAATGGTCTCACCACAGCACTACTAACACCTCAGGTGGCTAAATAAATTTGGCATGGCCCCTAAGACTCCCACAAACTTCTACAGATACACCATTGAGAGCATTCTGTCGGGCTGCATCACCGCCTGGTACAGCAACTACACTGCTCTCATGGCTATCCAGAGGGTGCTGCGGTCAGCCCAACGCATCAGCCTGCCCTTCAGGACATTTACAGCACTCAGTGTCAAAGGAAGGCCAAGAATATCATTCAGGACCTCAGTCACCGGAACCAAGGCAGTAGAGGTGCATCTGACTGATAAACTAAAAAACAGCTTCTACTACCAGGCCATCTGTTAAACAGCCATCACCAGCCACCTACCAGGTTAAGCACACTCACTCACAAAAGAAACCCACACAAGTAATCACACACACAGCTCATACTCACAACATATGCACTTACATACACTATTTATACTCAAAGGTATGTGGACACCCCTTCAAATAAGTGGATTCTGCAATTTCAGCCACACCTGTTGCTGGCTGGTGTATAAAATAAAGTATAAAATCAAGGCCACAGCCATGCAATCTCCATAGATGAACATTGGCAGTAGAATGGCCTTACTGAAGAGGTCAGTGACTTAAAACGTGGCACCATCGTAGAATGTCAACTTTCCAAAAAGTCAGTTTGTCAAATTTTTGCCCTGCTAGAGCTGCCCCGGTCAACTGTAAGTACTGTTATTGTGAAGTGGAAAGGTCTAGGAGCAACTACGGCTCAGCCGTGAAGTGGTAAGCCATACAAGCTCACAGAACGGGACAACCGAGTGCTGAAGTGCACAGTGCTTAAAAATCGTCTGTCCTTGGTCGCAGCACTCACTACCGAGTTCCAAACTGCCTCTGGAAGCAACATCAGCACAATAACTTCGTCGGGAGCTTCATGAAATAGGTTTGCCGCCATTGGAATCTGGAGCAGTGGAAACGTGTTCTCTGGAGTGATGAATCACGCTTCACCATCTGGCAGTCCGACGGAGGAATCTGGGTTTGGTGGATGCCAGTAGAACGCTACCTGCCCCGAATGCATAGTGCAAACTGTGCAGTTTGGTGGAGGAGGAATAATGGTCTGGGGATGTTTTTCATGATAAGGGCTAGGCCCCTTAGCTCCAGTGAAGGGAAATCTTAATGCTACAGCATACAATGACATTCTAGACGATTCTGGGCTTCCAACTTTTTGACAACAGTTTGGGGAAGGCCCTTTCCTGTTTCAGCATGACAATGCCCCTGTGCACAAAGCGAGGTACATACAGAAATGGTTTGTTGAGATTGGTGTGGAAGAGTTTGACTAGCCTGCACAGAACCATGACCTAAAATCCAACGAACACCTTTGGGATGAATTGGATCGCCAACTGCGAGCCAGGCCTAATCGCCCAACATCAGCGCCCGCCTCATTAATGCTCTTCTGGCTGAATGGAAGGAAGAAGTTCCGGCAGCAATGTTCCAACATTTAGTGAAAAGTCTGCGGAGGCTGTTATAGCAGCAAAGGGGGAACCAACTCCATATAAATGTCCATGATTTTGGAATGAGATGTTCGACGAGCAGGTGCCCACATGCTTTTTGTCATTTAGTGTATTTACATACACACTTACAGTTTTGCACTGAAATAAATCATTCAAATATTTCTACTAATGTACTTTGTATTTTAGCTACACTGTTGATACACAGCACATATTTTTTTTGCATACTGGATTCTTGATATATAGTGAATTCGGAAAGTATTTAGAGCCCTTGACTTTTTCCACATTTTGCTACGTTACAGCCTTATTCTAAAATGGATTAAATTGATGTTTCTCCGCTCATCAATCTACACACAATACACCATAATGGCGAAGAAAAAACAGGGTTTTAGAAATGTAGCAAAATTATATTAGTAAAAAATAACGGAAATATCATATTTACATAAGTATTCAGACCCTTTAATCAGTACTTTGTTGAAGCACCTTTGGCAGTGATTACAGCCTTGAGTCTTCTTGGGTATGACGCTACAAGCTTTGACACACCTATATATTGGGGAGGTTCTCCCATTCTTCTTAGCAGATCCTCTCAAGCCACTCCTGCATTGTCTTGGCTGTGTGCTTAGGGTGGTTGTCCTGTTGGAAGGTGAACCTTCACCCCAGTCAGAGGTCCTGAGCGCTCTGTAGCAGGTTTTCATCAAATATCTCTCTGTACTTTGCTCTGTTCATCTTTGCCTCGATCCTGACTGGTCTCCCAGTCCCTGACGCTGACAAACATCCCCACAGTATGAGGCTGCCACCACAATGCTTCACCTTAGGGATAGTGCCATGTTTCCTCCAGACGTGATGCTTGGCGTTCAGGCCAAAGAGTTCAATCTAGGTTTCATCAGAAACTTGTTTCTCATGGTCTGAGAGTCCTTTAGGTGCCTTCTGGCAATCTCCAAGCGGGCTGTCATGTGCCTTTTACTGAGGAGCGGCTTCCGTCTGGCCAATCTACCATAAAGGCCTGATTGGTGGAGTGCTGCAAAGATGGTTGTCCTTATGGAAGGTTCTCCCATCTCCACAGAGGAACTCTGGAGCGGTCAGAGTGACCATTGGGTTCTTGGTCACCTCCCTCACCAAGGCCCTTCCCCGATTACTCAGTGTGGCCTGGCGTCTTGGTAGTTCCAAACTTTTACCATTTAAGAATGATGGAGGCCACTGTGTTCTTGGGGACCTTCAATGCTGCAGAAATGTTCTGTTACCCTTCCCCAGATCTGTGGCTCGACACAATCCTGTCTCGGAGCTCTACGGACAATTCCCTTGACCGCATAACTAGTTTTTTTCTCTGACATGCACTGTCAACTGTCAACCTTATATAGACAGGTGTGTGCCTTGACAAATCATGTCCAATCAATCGAATAAACCACAGGTCGACTCCAATCAAGTTGTAGAAACATCTCAAGGATGATCAATTGAAACAGGATGCACCTGAACTCAATTTCGAGTCTCATAGCAAAGGCTCTGAAACCTTATGTAAATAAGATATTTCTGTTTTTTATGTTTAATACATTTGCAAACACAAATAATACAAATGTCAAAAAGTGTAAAAGAAGAAACGAAATTGAGAACGTTGAGACGAATCCAATTCACCATCCAAATAGTACAAGAACAGTAATCAAAATGCAATCTATAAGTGTGAACAACGGAATAATTTAGAAGATATACTAAGAATGATATGTCCAGCAGCAGATACAGTGAGCTCCAAGTGTATTGGGACAAACGTTTTGTTGTTTTGGCTCTGTACTCCAGCACTTTGGATTTGAAATTATACATTGACTATGAGGTTAAAGTGCAGTCTATCAACAAATATCATACCCCCCCCCCCCAAGAAAATGCTAACCTCTCCTGTTCTTGTAATGGTGAGAGGTAGGATATTTGTGTGTCTGTAACTTTCTCACTTATTATTCATGATTCATGAAGGACTGTCCATAATCATGGTAGCTTCTACATTAATGTAGAAGTGTTTAGAAACATATTATATTATTATTTACAATAAAAGTGACTCCAAAATGACACTACATTATTTACCATGAATTTCTATTGGGCAGAAAATAATCTGAAACACCACCAAAACAAACAGCCAATGCATCCAACAAGTTTACAGTCATAAGCTTGATGTAATCATTGAGTGCTAGGAATACGGGATAAATACTAAACTGTTGACTACTTTAATACATATATATTAAAGTAGTATATGGGCCGGCAGGTGGCCTAGTAGTTAGAGCGTTGGGCCAGTAACGGGTTGTTGCTGGATTTAATATTTGGTTCTGCCCCTGACCAAGGCAGTCATTGTAAATACAAATTTGTTCTTAACTGACTTAACTAGTTAACTAAAGGTTAAATAAAAAATATAAATACAGTATGTCATTCCATGATTAGCACTCAAAAAGCGTTGCATCCACTGTCTACAGTGCGTATCATATGAACACTCAGCTCACCAACTGTCTAATACTGTATCTATGAGTTAGTACAGTCATATAAACCTCATGAGGTAATGCATTAAGAATTACACACCAGGCTATGTGATTCATCAATGATCATTGATTTGATCTTCAAAACCAGCCAGCATCCACACCGTCCCGCTGATGTACAACATGTTTGTGATATGAGGTCCGTCACCGTCATCGTTGCTCATAATGAGCCCTACTAAGTTTGTTTTATGCATCTGACATATTTTTTAAAAGTATGCTTGTGCTCCAGGAGCTGTCCGAATTTTCTCAAAGTTGATCACAACCTCCTCGGCATAATGTTGTGTCCAACCTCAGGCAATGCGATTGCTCAAAGGCACCAGGCAAACTCTGATCCACTTGTAGTGCTCTGGGGAAGGTTGTGACACATCGTGTTAGAGCAAGAGAGAGGGCTAAAGCGACAGACAAATCACAATATACATTCATTACACTGGCACTATACTGAGAAGATCAAAGATGTCGCGTTTGCTTGTGAAAAAAAAGAAGCTTTTGTATTTCTGAATGTGAGTGTGTGTTTTTCTATACATATTTGTTTGTACAAATACAGTGATTAATTTCCTACCCAACTGTGGATACTGTCTGGCCATAGCTGACGGAAAGCCATATTATCCGGCTTAGGGGAATATATTTACCTGCTGTCAGTGCTGCAGCAAGATCATTGTCATTTAAATGAACAACAACAACAACAACAACAACCAAAGATGAAAAAATAACGTAATTACATTTTACCTTTGCGAGAGATAGACTAGATTTGGTTAGCCGGGGAACATCAGAGGGAATCCGAGCGCCTGCTCAGGACTCTATGATGAAGCTCTGGTCTAATGTGTGCTGACAGCTGAATGGCTTGCGAACAGAGGAGCGGGGCCCACTCTGTGGACTGATACATATCCAGGCCACAGAAAAATCAACAAAACATACCTAAGCCAGGTCAACGAGGGCCACTCTTATTTTTTTGTGTAGATCAGCACTGTGATGATAATACAAAAAAGATGCCTCACATTTGCTAGAACTGGGTTGGTCGCGATGCGTACCAGTGAAAACCTCTCACTGGTACCATAGAAGGAACTGCTCATGCACTGACATCGAACTGATCAGCTCGTTTTACTCAGGGCTACAGTGTATGAGCAGCCGTGTATGGTGTAATCATTAGAGTAATGCTTCGCTGGGTTCCGAGCAGGTGTGTGCGTGCCTGTGCACAAGTGTTAACCAAATGGTGCCTAGCTGGGCTACAGGCTCCACTCTAAAGCAATGTTAGGCACGTAACGTTTGCAAATCCTCCACCACAGTAGCACTCATGTCTGCACACTTAACAACTGTATGTCAGGGGTCTTTTATGACTTCTTATAAATGGACACTGGAGTTAAATGCAGCTAAACACCCACCTACACTTCCCACCAATCCTTCCCATGAGTTTTCTGGCATTGGTATCCTCGTCACGTAGAATGAGAACAGCCCTTGGTGCTGGCCAAACAGTGCTGCCACTGGGTTTGGAGCCAGGTCCGGCTTCACCAATTCACTGCAAAGTAAAGCCCTCCTCAGGGCTGGAGGCCAGTCCCCAGTTCCTTTTCTGTTTGGCCTTTCACAACTCCCAGCATGGCCATTTCACTCTGGTCTCTCCAACTGCAAAGGCCTGTTTTTCCACACTGAGCCCCTACTTTCTCCCATGTGTTATCCTATCTCCTTTAGGAATCTGAGCGGATGGGAAAGATTGTGTTGATTTCAGATGGAGGGAATTTAATTCCTATGCAATGACGGTTATAAATAGTAATTGTGAGTGTGGGTGAAAACCTGCAGACTATGAATGCCATGGTTGGGGAGTGGACTTCTCTATTGAGGAGGAGAATCCAGAGGTCTATCCGGGTCTCTCTCCCTGCGGCAAATAATGCACCACCTTCATCTTAACATAGTGGTGTACATAGAGAGAGAGAGACTTATAGATACAGTAATTGTGAACCATGTTTTCTGTGTCCTATTCATTCCATCATTGTGATGAACCTAATTCTGTCTCTGTCCACCATGGCCCAGAGCACTGGTGATCATCACAAATCCATATGTCAGAAAAAAGGAAGAGAAATATCTGTCTCTCTTTGACCCCCTCCATCTCTCCATGTGGGCTGGATTAGAGGTCCTGCCTTCTGTTGGTTGAATAGTGTATTACACTGAAAATACCTCCAGAGTTATCACTCAAGATTTTCAATCTCTCATACCACGCACATGTCATGACGTTGGCCTCTTTGGGTATAGCAAGCCCCATCCCCCTCTCCCTGCCTCCCCCTTTCCTCCTTCAACTAGGTTGCTGTGGTCAGAGAGACGTCGTAAATTCCTGAGGATCTCCTCATGGACACAGTATAGAGAGAGTACATTTTCACAGAGGATCAAGGAAATCCTTCCACCTCACAGAACTTGAGGTACGGACAAATTTCATGTTCCAATACAACCCCCACTCGGGATTACGATCAGCAGACCGAGCTTACCTCAATTACGAGATGGCTAAAGGTTGCAGGCCATGTTTTTCTCCATTAGGAGGACAAAGGTTCTAGACCATTGCTGAATATTTTAACCATACCACGTGGTTAAACTCTTAGACTATCGATACCGACAGAATAAGAACAAGTCTTTGATGTTAATTACTAGTCTGCAGCTAGGAATTCGGTATCATTGAACGCGAAGAACGACAACCGCCGAAACAGTCATTCTATAACAAAACAAATTAATGTCACTCTGAACTACCCACTATAGCCACGACAGAGAGAGAGAGGGAGAGAGAAGGACAATTCTACAAAAGAAACACTGAGCGTAAATATATATATTGATTGCAATTGTTCCTGAATGAGTGAGCGTTCACGTGTCGCATTTCAACCCCCCACTTCCCCTTTTATCTAACAAGCCGCCATGCCAGTTTAGCCCACTAGGGCACATTCTCCTATCATTTCATGTAAACACATTTACCTTGTTTGTTTGTTTATGCATTTCTGTGAATTACTTAGTAATAAATAAATTATTTAAGACAATTGATGTATGGAAGACTCATAGTGAAGACCGGGTTTGTGCAGATAACCAACAATTTACGACGTTTGGAATGAGACTAACGTGAGGTAAAGTAAATAATTAATTAATTCGAAGACTAATTGATCAGATAAAATATCTGAAAAGTTATTTTAGGAAATGATAACTTTGTAATCTGAATATTTTTCCTTGGTGCCCCGACTTCCTAGTAATTACGGTTACATGATTAATCAGTCCAATCGCGCAATAACTAATTACAGAGAATCTTTGATTAAAACTATCAGTCTTCAGTTAATGATAGTAAAGACACGACACACACTTCCTCAACTCAACTTCCTCCCTTCCTCCCCCAGCTGATGCGCAAACACAAATATGTGATGCTGATAGCATCTCTGGCTCGTGTTTAGACTGCCTGCTCCTGTTGTTTCTGTCTGTACTCTCTTATCTCTCTGATGGTGTTGTGTGTGTGTGTGTGTGTGTGCTCGTCGTGTGTGTGTGTGTGTGTGTGTGTGTGTGTGTGTGTGTGTGTGTGTGTGTGTGTGTGTGTGTGTGTGTGTGTGTGTGTGTGTGTGTGTGTGTGTGTGTGTGTGTGTGTGTGTGTGTGTGTGTGTGTGTACATACATGCGTGTGTACGCACGTGTGTGTGTGTGTATGTGTGTGTGCTCGTCTGTGTGTGTGTGTGTGTGCATGTATGTGTGTGTGTGATGGGGGGGGGGTCTGCTGGGACAGTGAGAAGCATGCTACTGCCCTATCATTTTCAATGAACGACGTCACCATCCCATCTAATATCATGTCATTGTTACATGTACACAACATGCCATCCATGGTCAAATCTGGACTATCTTAATGGAAAACTGTCATGTTAAGAGAGACACAGTTTGTCCATTTTTCACATCAATCTGAGTCCATCAGAAACCCCTTTACCTCTGTTTTGGTAGATCTGCTTCATTTAGCTGGGAAAGAAGTACCATGGAACGCCTGAGAGGAAATGTTACTGTTTGGCATTTCCCCCTAGCTTATCAAGCCATAAGCTTTTCTTCATTTGACATAGACAACAAATCTTCACTCGCTATCTGGTGAGCCGTTTCAAAATCTCTCTGAGCCAATGGTATTTCTGCGAATCTCCACGCCTTCATCTCGCAATAAAGGTTCTCTGTCAAATAAGGATACAAACACAAATTCAACACATGAACATTTCATATGTCAAGGAAATTCACATTCTGCGGAATGCATGAAAGGGATATGCAAATGAGACATTTGATCACAGTCATCTCCATCATGCTTAATCTCCACGGAAGATGCATCGGCCTTATAATAATGTGACATTTCTAATGGAATGTCGGTTCACATGACCGTGCCACAACTGCCTGGTGTCGATGATAAAGGTCTTCATAATCATCATCATCATTCCTATCAGTGTAGTCACCCACCTATGAAGGTTTGACTGATCTAGCATCAGATCCTAACCATCTCTCTGGATCAAACACAAAGGTTATGGATCAAACATGCCCAGTGTTGGTTGGGGAATGTGCAATCTGATTCATGTGATAACATCTTACCATTCAGCTGGAGGGACACCGTGCAAACCAGACTCCTGGGGGGAGAGAGCAGTTTTCCTCTCACCATATCTCATCTAGGTAGTGCTGAGACTACGTACTGAGGATAGATGGAATGTGAGTACTGTTTTTGTCAATCTCAGTCGAGGTAAATAGAGATCTCTTGTTAGGACTATAGAGTCCTATATCTACTGACTACCATTCACAGCATCTCTCCACCACCTTCACTAACCCATCTGTGGATCTGTGGGTGTGAGTCTTTGTGACCAATAAAGTCCATCAACTGGAGGAAGCAGCTAAACACTAAAAAACCTAATTAAAGAGAGAGTTTCCTTTTTCTCCTTGTCCCGGACCATTTCAAAGAGCTGTCGGTTGAAGGACACAGACCCTGAGTAAGCACAAAGGCTGGGAGAGGATGGGGGCTCCGGGGGCGTCACAGCCTCCATTATAGTCCCTCGTATAGCTATTGACAGTTTTATTACTGACACACACACACACACAACTCCGCATTTGACGGGAACCCTAAGGAACGCCAAGCTTCAAGCACATTGAGTAATATTATCATCATAAACCACAGGACGCCCTTGTTTATAAAGTGGTGCTGCTATTCCTTTTCCAGCACTATGATTCCAGCCATTCCTACAACTATTACTGCTAATATTTGCTATGAATACTATTACAGCTTAATTTATTTCAGCTTCAAGTAGTCACTATTTGCCCATTATCTTGTGGGGGGACTGTAGTGTCATCATCATAATACTAATGTGTTTTATACAGTGCCTTCGGAAAGTATTCAGACCCCCCTTGACCTTTTCCACATTTTGTATCATCAATCTACACACAATACCCCATAATGACAAAGCAAAAACAGGATCATTACTTTTTTTTTGCTAATTTATACAAAATAAAAAACTGAAATGTACACAAGTATTCAGACCCTTTACTCAGTACTTTGTTGAAGCACCTTTGGCAGCGATTACAGCCTCAAGTCTTCTTGGGTATGACATTACAAGCCTGGCACACCTGTATTTGGGGAGTTTCTTCCATTCTTCTCTGCAGATCCTCTCAAGCTCTGTCAGGTTGGATGGGGAGCGTTGCTGCACAGCAATTTTCAGGTCTCTCCAGAGATGTTTGATTGGGTTCAAGTCTGGGCTCTGGCTAGTTCACTCAAGAACATTCAGAGACTTGTACCTAAGCCACTCCTGCGATTGGCCTGATTGGTGGAGTGCTGCATAGATGGTTGTCCTTCTGGAAGGTTCTCCCATCTCCACAGAGGAACTCTGGAGCTGTCAAAGAGACCATTGGATTCTTGGTCACCTCCCTCACCAAGGCACTTCTCCCCTGATTGCTAAGTTTGGCCAGGCAGCCAGCTCTAGGAGAGAGTCTTGGTGTTTCCAATCAATCAATCAAATGTATTTATAAAGCCCTTCTTACATCATTCCAAACATCCTTACATTCCAAACGTATTCCATTTAAGAATGATGGAGGCCACTGTTCAATGCTGCAGAAATGTTTTGGTACCCTTTCCCAGATCTGTGCCTCGACACAATCCTGTCTCGGAGCTCTACGGACGATTCCTTTGACCTCATGGCTTGGTTTTTGCTCTGAACTGCACTGTCAACTGTGGGACCTTATATAGACAGGTGTGTGCCATTCGAAATCATGTCCAATCAATTGAATTTACCAGGGGAGACTCCAATCAAGTTGAAGAAACATCTTTAGGATGATCAGTGGAAACAGGATGCACCTGAGCTAAATTTCGAGTCTCACAGAAAAGGGTCTGAATTATTTTGTAAATAAAAGTTTGTTTTGTATTTTTAATACATTTGCCCCCCCAAAAATGTACCTCCATTTTAGAACAAGGCTGTAACGTAACAAAATGTGGAAAAAGTCAGGGGTCTGAATACGTTCCGAAGGCAAGGTATGTATTCCCACTGGGCACACGCTGGTTGAATCAAGATAGCTTCAATGTAATTTAACAACATATTGTGATGTGGAAAGTATATTGGATTTGAAAAAGTTTTCATCTCATTTCAAACAGCGTAGTACACATTGAAATTAGGGTAAAATTTGAATTTAAAAACATTGACTTAATCTGAATAACAGGTTGTTATGTCAATCTAATTTCAACTATGTACAGTTGAAGTTCAAAGTTTACATACACTTAGGTGTATGTAGGAGTCATTAAAACTCATTTTTCAACCACTCCACAAATTTCTTGTAAACAAACTATAGTTTTGGCAAGTCTGTTAGGACATCTACTTTGTGCTTGACACAAGTAATTTTTTCCAACAATTGTTTACAGACAGATTATTTCACTTATAATTCACTGTATCACAATTCCAGTGGGTCAGAAGTTTACATACACTAAGTTGACTGTGCCTTTACACAGCTTGGACAATTCACAGAAAATAATGTCATGACTTTAGAAGTTTCTGATAGGCTGACATAATTTAAGTAAATTAGAGGTGTACCTGTTGATGCATTTCAAGGCCTACCTTCAAACTCAGTGCCTCTTTGCTTGACATCATGGGAAAATCCAAAGAAATCAGCCAAGACCTCAGAAAAAAAGGTGTACACCTCCACAATTCAGGTTCATCCTTGGGAGCAATTTCCAAATGCCTGAAGGTACCAAGTTCATCTGCACAAACAATAGTACGCAAGTATAAACACCATGGGACCATGCAGCCGTCATACCGCTCAGGAAGGAGACGCGTTCTGTCTCCTAGAGATGAATGTACTTTGGTGTAAGTGCAAATCAATCCCAGAACAACAGCAAAGGACCTTGTGAAGATGCTGGAGGAAACAGGTACAAAAGTATCTATATTCACAGTAAAACAAGTCCTATATCGATATAACCTGAAAGGCCGCTCCAAAACCGGCATAAAAAAGCCGGACTACGGTTTGCAACTGCACATGGGGACAAAGATCCTACTTTTTGGAGAAATGTCCTCTGGACGGATTAAACAAAAATAGAACTGTTTGGCCATGATGACCATCTTTATGTATGGAGGAAAAAGGGAGAGACTTGCAAGCCCGAAGAACACTTTCCCAACCGTGAAGCACGGGGGTGGCATCATCATGTTGTGGGGGTGCTTTGCTGCAGGAGGGACTGGTGCACTTCACAAAATAGATGGCATCATGAGGCTATATTCAGTCAGGAAGTTGAAGCTTGTTCAAAAATGGGTCTTCCAAATGGACAACGACACCAAGCGTGCTTACAAAGTTGTGGCAAAATGGCTTAAGGACGACAAAGTCAAGGTATTGGAGTGGCCATCACAAAGCCCTGACCTCAATCCCATAGAAAATTTGTGGGCAGAACTGAAAAAGTGTGTGCAAGCAAGTAGGCCTTACCAACCTGACTCAGTTACACCAGCTCTGTCAGGAGGAATGGGCCAACATTCACCCAACGTATTGTGGGAAGCTTGTGGGAGGCTACCCATTTGACCCAAGATCAACAATTTAAAGGAAAAGCTACCAAATACTAATTGAGTGTATGCAAACTTCTGACCCACTGGGAATGTGATGAAAGAAATAAAAGCTGAACTAAATCATTCTCTCTACTGTTATTCTGACATTTCACATTCTTAAAATAAAGTGGTGATCCTAACTGACCTAAAACAGGGAATTTTTACTAGGATTAAATGTCAGGAATTGTGAAATACTGAGTTTAAATGTATTTGCCTAGGGTGTATGTAAACTTCCGACTTCAACTGTATACGTTGAAATTGAGAATTGCATGTATAAATGTTAAATATCTTTTTCATCCTATATTCAGTATATATACATGTATATATTGATTTTGCATCCTATTCATAGATCTAATGGCAAATACTTCTAAACGTCCAAATATCCAATCAACCATGGATGAATGATAGTATACCTAGCTACACACCGAAATGATGGTGTCCTTTGTTGGGAAAAATCTGAAGTCAATGTAGCCTACATAGACCCAACCTCACTCCAAACATACTATCAAAAACAGATTGTGTCAGAAACAAACTGAGGACTTACTTTCAACTACTCAATGTTATTAGTAACACTTTATTTCACACCTAGCGTCATAACGATTATAACCATAGTGTGTCATAACTCGCATAACCTGGTCATAGCATTGCCATTACACATATATTTAGACGTGTTGTGACATAATGCAATATTTTATATTGTGTCAAAGCCCACAAATCCTACCACACAAGCAGACCATTCCATTCTACCTGTAAACAGTATAAATCTAACAATTCATAGAATTAGCCATTTTATTACCATTGTTCTGTCACTGAAGACTGGGATGAATGCAGGAGCTGTACAAAACAGCCTCTTTGGGACTTATGACTGACAGGCCTATCACGTACGTGACCATATATCTGGTTTATATTACACTGAACAAAATTATAAACGTAACATGTAAAGTGTTGGTACCATGTTTCATGAGCTGAAATAAAAGATCCCAGAAATGTTCCATATGCACAAAAAGCTTATTTCTCTCAAAATTTTTTTGCACTCATTTGTTTACATCCTCGTTAGTGAGAATTTCTCATTTGCCAAGTGACAGGTGTGGCATATCAAGAAGCTGATTAAACAGCATGATCTTTACACAGGTGCACCTTGTGCTGGGGACAATAAAAGGCTACTCTAAAATGTGCAGTTTGGTAATGCAACACAATGCCACAGATGTCTCAAGTTGAGGGAGTGTGCAATTTGCATGCTGACTGCAGGAATGTCCACCAGAGCTGTTGCCAGAGAATGGAATGTTAATTTCTCTTTCATAAGCTGCCTCCAATGTCATTTTTGAGAATTCGGCAGTACGTCCAAACAGCCACAGACCACGTGTATGGCATTGTGTGTGCGAGCAGTTTGCTGATGCGAGAATATAGCAAGAATGAATACAAATCCTTTACACATATGGTATTGACTGAACAGAGTGCCCCATGGTGGCAGTGGGGCTATGGTATGGGCTGCAGACATTGATTTATTATGTACAATGACAGCCTACCGGGGAACAGTGGGTTAACTGCCTTGTTCAGGGGTAGAACGACTGATTTTTACCTTGTCAACTCAGGGATTTGATCCAGCAACCATTCGGTTACTGGCCCAATGCTCTAACCACTAGGCTACATGCCACCATTATGAATCAGTCTCTAAACCTCAACTAAATCTTGTAATAAATAATGTGGAAATTGTGAAAGTTGAGGTGACTGAACTGCTTGGAGTAACCCTGGATTGTAAACTGTCATGGTCAAAACATATTGATACTACAGTAGCTAAGATGGGGAGAAGTCTGTCCATAATAAAGCGCTACTCTACCGCCTTAACAGCACTATCAACAAGGCATGCCCTACAGGCCCTAGTTTTGTTGCACCAGGACTACTGTTCAGTCGTGTGGTCAGGTGCCACAATATGGAACTCTATTCCACATCAAGTAACTGATGCAAGCAGTAAAATTAGATTTAAGATACAGATAAAAATACACCTCGTGGAACAGCAGGGACTGTGAAGCCACACAAACATAAGGCACAGCCACATGCATACACAGACACGATAACATAGGCATTATACACACGGGAACACATGGATTTTGTATTGTAGATATGTGGTAGTGGTGGAGTAGGGGCCTGAGAACACATAGTGTGTTGTGAAATCTGTAAATGTATTGTAATGTTTTTAAAACTGCCTTAATTTTGCTGGACCTAATGGGGATCCATAATAAATACAAATTAACACAATTGCATTTCATCTATGGCAATTTGAATTCACAGAGATACCATGAAGAGATCCCGAGGCCCATTGTTGTGCCATTCATCCACCGCCATCACCTCATGTTTCAGCATAATAATACACAACACCATGTCACTGAAAATGATAAAAATGTTCCAGTTCTTCCAAGGCCTGCATACTTACCAGACATGTCACCAATTGAGCATGTTTGGGATGCTCTGGATCAACGTGCATCACAGCATATTCCAGTTCCCGCCAATATCCAGCAACTTCGCACAGCCATTGAAGTGGAGTGGGACAACATTTCACAGGCCACAATCAACAGCCTGATCAACTCTATGTGTAGGAGATGTGCTGCGCTGCATAAGGCAAATGGTGGTCACACCAGATACTGACTAGTTTTCTGATCCACGCCCATTTGGGGGTGGATCTGCATATCTGTGTTCCCAGTCATGTGAAATCCATAGATTAGGGCTTAATTCATTTATTTCAATGGACTGATTTCGTTATGAACTAACTCAGTAAAATCTTAGAAATGGTTGCATGTTGAGTTTATATTTTTGTTCAGTATATTACCCTTACAACAACATAAAATGTCCTGTGATACTGTAGATTTGATACATTTTCCTATTTTGGAATCAACGTTTGTTTGTTCACAACATTATTATTGTAGTCCTCCATGGTTTTGCTTTAATGGTGCAATATGTAACTTTTTGGGGTGACCTGACAAATTCACATAGAAAGTGAGTTAAAGATCTGTCATTCTCATTGAAAGCAAGTCTAAGAAGCGGTAGAACTGTTCTATTCGCTACATTTCTATGATTCCCGTTCTTACATTTCGTTTGCGTCTTTTACATTTAGTTTTGTACACCAGCTTCAAACAGCTGAAAATACAATATGTTCGGTTATGGAAAATATATTTCACAATGATTCTTTACGCAATGACTACTTGTTCTGTCACATAAACTGAAATGAGCAAACCATTAGAATTTTAGCGACCAGGATATGTCGAGCCGATTTATGCATAGTGCACATTCAATATAAGTATATACTTAGTCCTACCACCAGGGGGAGACATTCGATCTGTTAGCTGCAGACATGCCTCATATATTGTGGAAAAAAATGTAAATTGTCTGTGTCTCCTTATTCATTCTGTTTTCAGGTTTGTAACATTTATAACAATTGTTTTATTTATTTTTAAATCTAGAGATAACATGTTTATCTAAACTGTGATGAGTTTTTGACATTTATTTTGTACTTTTTACACCTTTTTCGTGATATAGTCTTGTCCCATCGCTGCAACTCCTGTATGGACTCGGGAGAGGCAAGCATCCTCTGAAACATGACCCTGCCAAGCCGCACTGCTTCTTGACACACTGTTTGCTTAACTCGGAAACCAGCAACACCAATGTGTCGGAGGAAACACTGTACAACTGGCCACCGTGGTCAGTGTGCATGCGCCCGGCCTGCCACAAGGAGTCGCTAGAATGCGATGGGACAAGGCCATCCTGGGACAAGGACAGCCAAGCTAAACTAGGTAACTTTGTATGTGAATGAGACAAGATGACGTCTCAGATTAAATGTATTTTCGCTGTAAACATTTTGGCTCTTAAATGTTCTTTGTTGTTGTGTTTTTTTACTTATTTTTACAAATGATGGCTCGTATTAAGTGTATTTAAATTATTACATATGAACTACGCCAATTATATGTATTTTAGAAGGTTAATTTTTCTGAATGTGTCTCTAACAGTCGCATGCTAACCGCCAATGTTAGCTAGCTAGTTGTTGTTAGCTAGCTAACTATGGGTTTTTGTTACATTTAATACACCGGCCGCTTCTATAATTTGTTTGTACAATTAGCACTGTAAAGCCTACACTGTATAGAGTGAATCAGATGTACTGTTGCCTCATCAATGCATTACATTGATGTATTTAGTGGTTTTGCACACCACCATCTTTAGTGATAGGGTAGCTAACGTTAGCTAAACAAACACAAATGAGATCATCTGCTACATGAATAGCAGAGAGCTAGTTCTAGCTACATCATGACAATATTGAGAAAACGGGATTGTAATGTGTTTGAGAATGTGTGAAAGTGTTTGCTATTGCCATAATATGTTTGGTATGACATTTAGTTTAATTGAGCAGCTGCTGAAAAATGAGCTCCTGTATTTATTGAGATTTAAATGTTTTTTTAGAGTGAAGTACATCGAAAAAATCAAGAGAACTGCAAGACTCAATAGAAGACAAAACAAGGAACAAACTAAACAAGACAGGCTTTTGAAAAATTAACTATTTTTTTCATAAAATTGTACAGTTATCTTAGCTAGGTGAATTGCTAGCAGAATTGTTTACTTGTTGCTAAGCAGTTGCTAGGGACTCTCCTGGAAGAAGCTAGCTAGCTTACAAAGAATAACAACAAAAAATATCTAGTTAACAGAAGAAAGGAAGACAAAATAAGGACAAAAGAAGGACAGAAGAAAAAGGAAAAGAAAGAGGACAACAAAGTGAAACAGTCAGCACTTCTATTGCAACTTCGTATTTCGTCGTCCTAACGTAGTCTACACTGCTATCTGCCCAGCAGCTAGCCAGCTAGCAAACGTCCACTGTCTACCGAATAGCAGCACTGTAGAAACTATTACACTCAACTGAACGACTTGATTAGTGTAGTGTTAGCTAGCTACATAGTTGTCTTTGCTGTCTTCGTATCCAAGATAATTGTGTAGTTTAGAGCGTGTAGTCTTAGAGTGATTATCTTAATTTACCGAGGTTAGCTAGCCAGCTATTTGTCGTCCTTAACGTAGGAGACACTGCTAGCTAGCCAACAGCTAGCCAACGTCTATTGAATAGAACTTCCGCACTCAACAACCCGGTCGCATTCCGCTTCGCTCCACAGGTAGTATCACATTTTTCATTTCATTTCATTACAGCACAACGGTTTGATTTGTTTGATCGTAGCTAGCTACATAGCTAGCTACATAGCCGTCTGTGTATCAAAGATAATTGTGTAGTCTAGAGCGATTTTCTAGGTTAGCTAGCCAGCTATTGTCGTTCTTTTAACGCAACGTAACGTAATCAACACTGCTAGCTAGCCAGCTAGCCCCCGAATAGCAGCACTGTAGAAACTACTACACTCAACGGAACGACTTGATTAGTGTAGTGTCAACAACGCAGCCACTGTCAGCTAGCCTACAAAGTCAACAACGCAGCCACTGCCAGCTAGCCTACTTCAGCAGTACTGTATCATTTTTAATAATTTTAGTCAATAAGATTCTTGCTACGTAAGCTTAACTTTCTGAACATTCGAGACGTGTAGTCCACTTGTCATTCCAATCTCCTTGCATTAGCGTAGCCTCTTCTGTAGCCTGTCAACTATGTGTCTGTCTATCCCTGTTCTCTCCTCTCTGCACAGACCATACAAACGCTCCACACCGCGTGGCCGCTGCCACCCTAATCTGGTGGTCCCAGCGCGCACGACCCACGTGGAGTTCCAGGTCTCCGGTAGCCTCTGGAACTGCCGATCTGCAGCCAACAAGGCAGAGTTCATCTCAGCCTATGCCTCCCTCCAGTCCCTCGACTTCTTGGCACTGACAGAAACATGGATCACCACAGATAACACTGCTACTCCTACTGCTCTCTCTTCGTCCGCCCACGTGTTCTCGCACACCCCGAGAGCTTCTGGTCAGCGGGGTGGTGGCATAGGGATCCTTATCTCTCCCATGTGGTCATTCTCTCTTTCTCCCCTTAACCATCTGTCTATCGCCTCCTTTGAATTTCATGCTGTCACAGTTACCAGCCCTTTCAAGCTTAACATCCTTATCATTTATCGCCCTCCAGGTCCCCTCGGAGAGTTCATCAATGAGCTTGATGCCTTGATAAGCTCCTTTCCTGAGGACGGCTCACCTCTCACAGTTCTGGGCGACTTTAACCTCCCCACGTCTACCTTTGACTCATTCCTCTCTGCCTCCTTCTTTCCACTCCTCTCCTCTTTTGACCTCACCCTCTCACCTTCCCCCTACTCACAAGGCAGGCAATACGCTCGACCTCATCTTTACTAGATGCTGTTCTTCCACTAACCTCATTGCAACTCCCCTCCAAGTCTCCGACCACTACCTTGTATCCTTTTCCCTCTCGCTCTCATCCAACACTTCCCACACTGCCCCTACTCGGATGGTATCGCGCCGTCCCAACCTTCGCTCCCTCTCCCCGCTACTCTCTCCTCTTCCATCCTATCATCTCTTCCCTCTGCTCAAACCTTCTCCAACCTATCTCCTGATTCTGCCTCCTCAACCCTCCTCTCCTCCCTTTCTGCATCCTTTGACTCTCTATGTCCCCTATCTTCCAGGCCGGCTCGGTCCTCCCCTCCCGCTCCGTGGCTTGACGACTCAATGCGAGCTCACAGAACAGGGCTCCGGAAGGCCGAGCGGAAATGGAGGAAAACTCGCCTCCCTGCGGACCTGGCATCCTTTCACTCCCTCCTCTCTACATTTTCCTCCTCTGTCTCTGCTGCTAAAGCCACTTTCTACCACTCTAAATTCCAAGCATCTGCCTCTAACCCTAGGAAGCTCTTTGCCACATTCTCCTCCCTCCTGAATCCTCCTCCCCCTCCCCCTCCTCCCTCTCTGCAGATGACTTCGTCAACCATTTTGAAAAGAAGGTCGACGACATCCGATCCTCGTTTGCTAAGTCAAACAACACCGCTGGTTCTGCTCACACTGCCCTACCCTGTGCTCTGACCTCTTTCTCCCCTCTCTCTCCAGATGAAATCTCGCGCCTTGTGACGGCCGGCCGCCCAACAACCTGCCCGCTCGACCCTATCCCCTCCTCTCTTCTCCAGACCATTTCCGGAGACCTTCTCCCTTACCTCACCTCGCTCATCAACTTATCCCTGACCGCTGGCTACGTCCCTTCCGTCTTCAAGAGAGCGAGAGTTGCACCCCTTCTGAAAAAACCTACACTCGATCCCTCCGATGTCAACAACTACAGACCAGTATCCCTTCTTTCTTTTCTCTCCAAAACTCTTGAACGTGCCGTCCTTGGTCAGCTCTCCCGCTATCTCTCTCAGAATGACCTTCTTGATCCAAATCAGTCAGGTTTCAAGACTAGTCATTCAACTGAGACTGCTCTTCTCTGTATCACGGAGGCGCTCCGCACCGCTAAAGCTAACTCTCTCTCCTCTGCTCTCATCCTTCTAGACCTATCGGCTGCCTTCGATACTGTGAACCATCAGATCCTCCTCTCCACCCTCTCCGAGTTGGGCATCTCCGGCGCGGCCCACGCTTGGATTGCGTCCTACCTGACAGGTCGCTCCTACCAGGTGGCGTGGCGAGAATCTGTCTCCTCACCACGCGCTCTCACCACTGGTGTCCCCCAGGGCTCTGTTCTAGGCCCTCTCCTATTCTCGCTATACACCAAGTCACTTGGCTCTGTCATAACCTCACATGGTCTCTCCTATCATTGCTATGCAGACGACACACAATTAATCTTCTCCTTTCCCCCTTCTGATGACCAGGTGGCGAATCGCATCTCTGCATGTCTGGCTGACATATCAGTGTGGATGACGGATCACCACCTCAAGCTGAACTTCGGCAAGACGGAGCTGCTCTTCCTCCCGGGGAAGGACTGCCCGTTCCATGATCTCGCCATCACGGTTGACAACTCCATTGTGTCCTCCTCCCAGAGCGCTAAGAACCTTGGCGTGATCCTGGACAACAAACTGTCGTTCTCAACTAACATCAAGGTGGTGGCCCGTTCCTGTAGGTTCATGCTCTACAACATCCGCAGAGTACGACCCTGCCTCACACAGGAAGCGGCGCAGGTCCTAATCCAGGCACTTGTCATCTCCCGTCTGGATTACTGCAACTCGCTGTTGGCTGGGCTCCCTGCCTGTGCCATTAAACCCCTACAACTCATCCAGAACGCCGCAGCCCGTCTAGTGTTCAACCTTCCCAAGTTCTCTCACGTCACCCCGCTCCTCCGCTCTCTCCACTGGCTTCCAGTTGAAGCTCGCATCCGCTACAAGACCATGGTGCTTGCCTACGGAGCTGTGAGGGGAACGGCACCTCAGTACCTCCAGGCTCTGATCAGGCCCTACACCCAAATAAGGGCGCTGCGTTCATCCACCTCTGGCCTGCTCGCCTCCCTACCACTGAGGAAGTACAGTTCCCGCTCAGCTCAGTCAAAACTGTTCGCTGCTCTGGCTCCCAAATGGTGGAACAAACTCCCTCACGACGCCAGGACAGCGGAGTCAATCACCACCTTCCGGAGACACTTGAAACCCCACCTCTTTAAGGAATACCTAGGATAGGATAAAGTAATCCTTCTCACCCCCTCCCCCTTAAAATATTTAGATGCACTATTGTAAAGTGGTTGTTCCACTGGATGTCATAAGGTGAATGCACCAATTTGTAAGTCGCTCTGGATAAGAGCGTCTGCTAAATGACTTAAATGTAAATGTAAATGTAGTTAACAGCTTTCCTTAGCGGTTCATAGTAGCAGCCTCTGTTCCAGGGGTTGGAACGCAACAATGCCCTCACTCTATCCTGGGTCACTACTTGGACTAAGAAAATACCCTTCATGACACTGCCAAGCAGCATTCTGACCATCCTGTGTCACTTTACTTGGACTAAGAAAATACACTTTATGACACTGTCGTGAAGCATCATGACCATCATCATCATATAAGCCAGATAGACCTACGTACGTACATGCCCTTATGTCGGTCATCAGTCACAAAGATGGTGTCTTCTCCTGCTCCTGTATCCTGCATTCAAAATCAAATCAAATCACATTTCTTTATATAGCCCTTCGTACATCAGCTGATATATCAAAGTGCTGTACAGAAACTCAGCCTAAAACCACAAACAGCAAGCAAAGCAGGTGTAGAAGCACGGTGGCTGGGAAAAACTCCCTAGAAAGGCCAAAACCTAGGAAGAAACCTAGAGAGGAACCAGGCTATGTGGGGTGGCCAGTCCTCTTCTGGCTGTGCCGGGTGGAGATTATAACAGAACATGGCCAAGATGTTCAAATGTTCATAAATGACCAGCATGGTCGAATAATAATAAGGTAGAACAGTTGAAACTGGAGCAGCAGCACAGTCAGGTGGACTGGGGACAGCAAGGAGTCATCATGTCAGGTCGTCCTGGGGCACGGTCCTTGGGCTCAGGTCCTCCGAGAGAGAGAAAGAAAGAGAGAATTTGAGAGAGCATATGTGGGGTGGCCAGTCCTCTTCTGGCTGTGCCAGGTGGAGATTATAACAGAACATGGCCAAGATGTTCAAATGTTCATAAATGACCAGCATGGTCAAATAATAGTAAGGCAGAACAGTTGAAACTGGAGCAGCAGCATGGCCAGGTGGACTGGGGACAGCAAGGAGTCATCATGTCAGGTAGTCCTGGGGCATGGTCCTAGGGCTCAGGTCCTCCAAGAGAGAGAAAGAAAGAAGGAGAGAATTAGAGAACGCACACTTAGATTCACACAGGACACCGAATAGGACAGGAGAAGTACTCCAGATATAACAAACTGACCCTAGCCCCCCGACACATAAATTACTGCAGCATAAATACTGGAGGCTGAGACAGGAGGGGTCAGGAGACACTGTGGCCCCATCCGAGGACACCCCCATTCATCCCAGTCATCAGCAACAGAGCATTGAGGTAGGTAAATGTCTGACATCAATGTGTGCACAATTACAATTACAAGGATAATGTAATATGTTAAATTTCAGAAAATTTTATAAAACAAAAATGCTGTTTAGAAGTAGGCTATAGTTTAATGGAAGGGTTTGCCTTGTGTGGTATGTTTTGCCAGTTGTGATACAGCCTGGATTAAACCAGGGTGTCTGTAGTGACACCTCTAGCACTGAGAGGCAGTGCCTTAGACCGCCGAGCCACTCGGGAGCCAAATAAAGTGTTACCAAATATTATTTAGGGTGCCCCTCACTAATGTTGATGTCTTCACTATTATTCTACAATGAAGAAAATAGTAACACTTAAGAAAAACCCTGGAATGAGTAGGCGTGTCCAAACTTTTGACTGGTACTGTATATTCTATATAGGATGAAAAATATTTGTTAATGTTTCTATGTGGAATTCAATAGTTCTGATGATTATGTTGACTGGCAGGATTTGTGACTGTTGACAAATTTGATCCTACAGACCTCTTTCTAAGAATGGACATTTGCCCTGGTGGATTTGCCCGGTGGCTTTGCCCGGTGGATTTGCCCGGTGGCTCCCTCCAGCCTCCTGCCTATGCTCTCATGTTCTCCTGAGGGAAATCATGTGGCTTGTATTGACTCTGTCAAAGGAAGCAGGGTGAGGTGGACTTAGGAAGGTACGGGGTAACCTGACCCCTTGTCAGGAGCAGGCATTACACAGTTAGAGAGCAGAGTGATCTCAGGGGTGAAGGAAATCGTGTGACTTCAAAGTACTGCACACCACACACACACACACACACACACACACACACACACACACACACACACACACACACACACACACACACACACACACACACACACACACACACACACACACACACACACACACACACACACTGACAGAACAGGTTGTGTGCTTCGGTGTCATAATCTGTGTATCATATATCTGTGACACACACACTGTTGAGATGATCTATGAACATTTCTTCAATGTCACCTCTATACCCTTGCATCATTAATGCTGGGGAGGGACTTAGTAGCTATTGTGCTACATAAAACCAACATTAATCAGTGTCTGTCACTTCTACAGGCTCCTGGGGTTGGTCTGGATCCAATAAAGCTGTCATGGTTTACGGCAAAGCTCCAGACTTGCACTGCCGGTGAACCAGCCATCCCTGGTCATTTATCCAAGGTTGTTTTGGCAAGTGCCAAAGCCAACCAGCTCTCTCCTTAAGACAAGGGTGCCCCTCACTACCCAAAACCCCCCAGAAAGCTTTGCACGCAGCTTGCCAAAACACTGCAAAAGGGTTTCACGCCTGAGCACGGATTTGATTGAGACTGCTTTCTCTTTAGTGTTTCATTCGTCATTGTAATTAGCTATAATCAAGGGGGGTTCACAATGTAGTGTGTGAACCAACTATTCACAGCCCAGGTTCATTTGAATATGAATCTCCACAGTAACCAACCATAAAACAGAGGGAGACAAAGAAGGCCTCGCTTGAGGATTCTGCTCAGTCGCGGTGCCCCCCCTCCATTCCCGATCCCACCCCTCAACCACCACCCACCCTCTCTGTCCAGCATCTCTGCCCTGCTCAAGGCCCAGGCTTCCTAAAACATGGCCTGCTTAATGAAGACAATATCATATTATTTCCCCTTGAATGACACAGAGAGGACTGGTGCTCTTTGCAGGGCTGCCAAGGACAGTGGACAAAGAGCAGAGGCAGGGAGAAGGAGAGCACAGCCCCCCCACTCCAATCCATAGTGCACAGGGGCCTGGGACTGAGCACATATCCAGGGGCCAGGGCCAAAGCTTTCCTCATCTCTCACAGCCAGAGTACCACTCTATTACTGCATTGCATTGAAATACAAATATTTTCCTTGTGAATGACTAAATATAAGCTTATGCACTGTAGCAAATACGAGCAGGTCTTTGTGATTTTCCAGTGTCAGTCTGACACAATCTTAGTCCTCGAAGATTACTTATTTTTGGAGAAAATAAATTATAGGGGGATGCAGGTGAGCAGCAACAAACACCTCTGACGCAAATACACTGAACAAAAATATAAACACAACATGGTCCCATGTTTCATGATCCCAGAAATGTTCCATACACGCAAAAAGCTTATTTCTCTCCAAGATTGTGCACAAATTTGTTTAAATCCCTGTTAGTGAGCATTTCTCCTTTGCCAAGATAATCCATCCACCTGACAGGTGTGGCATATGAAGAAGCTGATTAAACAGCATTATCATTACACAGGTGCACCTTGTGCTGGGGACAATAAAAGGCCACTCTGAAATGTGCAGTTTTGTCACACGGCACATTGCCACAGGTGTCTCAAGTTGAGGGAGTGTGCAATTGGGATGCTGACTGCAGGAATGTTAATTTCTCCACCATAAGCCGCCTTCAACATCATTTTAGAGAATGTGGCAGTATGTCCAACTGGCCTCACAACTGCATACACCCTGTAACCACGCCAGCCCAGAACCTTCCCACCTGGCTTCTTCACCTGCGGAATCATCTCAGACTGTGGGTTTGCATAATCAAATAATTACTGTCAGAAACCATCTCAGGGAAGCTGACTGCAGTTCGGGGTCGTAACCGACTTCAGTGGGCAAATGCTCACCTTTGATGCCCACTGGCACGCTTGAGAAGTGTGGTCTTCACTGATGAATCCCAGTTTCAACTGTACCGGGTAGTGTGTATGGTGTTGTGTGGGCGAAAGGTTTGCTGATGTCAACATTGTGAACAGAATGCCCTATGGTGGCGGTGGGGTTATGATATGGGCAGGCATAAGCTACAGACAACGAACACAATTGCATTTTACTGATGACAATTTTAATGTGCAGAGATACTGTGACGAGATCCTGAGGCCCATTGTCAGCCCCATGTCGCAAGGATCTGTACACAATTCCTGGAAGCTGAACATTTCCCAGTTCTTCCATGGCCTGCATACTCGCCAGACGTCACCCATTGAGCATGTTTGGGACAGCATGTTCTAGTTCCCGCCAATATCCAACAACTTCGCACAGCCACTGAAGAGGAGTGGGACAACATTCCAAAGGCCACAATCAACAGCCTGATCAATTCTTTCTGAATGAGATGTTTTGCACTGCATGAGGCAAATGGTGGTCACACCAGATAGCGACTGGTTTTCCGATCCACACCTTACTTTTTTTTAAGGTATCTTTGACCAACAGATGCATGTTTGTATTTCCAGTCATGTGAAATCCATAGATTAGGGCCTAATGAATTTATTTCAATTGACTGATTTACTTATATGAACTGTAACTCAGTAAAATCTTTGAAATTGTTGCATGTTGCGTTTATATTTTTGTTCCGTGTAAAAAGGAGTGCCTCACATCAAAAGAGACAGATAGAAAAATAACCCAGGCACAGAAAAACACATTTCTGATTCATCTGAAGTCGTTTCAGTTTTCAACTTACTTAAAACAGTAGGCTACTACTCATACAGTCAAACTGATTTTACATGGATTGAGTTGCCATTTTCCTCATCAACCTCCATAATGTTATCCTACAGCGTCACTGAGCTCACCCCAGAACCTCTTGGGCAGTAAATTGATGCAGTGCTGTACAATTTGACCACAGGCATCCCACTCCTTAATAATTCTGTGCAGAAATGATCTGGGTGTCTTGACAGGCACTACTCCAATCTAGCCGTGATGAATGAAGACCCCTTATTTCAATAATTACATGAAGCAGTAATTGCTATGAATACCTTAATTATAATACACTTGCAAATTAAATGATCTTGCGTCGAAGAGGGAGAGGAACAACGTTGGATACATATATATATTTTCTTAAATGATTATTGCATAATTCATAGTTATGAAAGGGCCCACTGGGAAAACAAAGATGAGGTACGAGAGGGAGGGAATCTGGTGTTGTGCATATTAACTGAACCATGTTCATGAAACTAAATTACACCATTGAACACCAACCTGGAAGCTGAACATTTCCCAGTTCTTCCATGGCCTACATACAAGTAATGTACTTGTTATTGTGTCTTTAACAGGGCACCATTGAAAATGAGACACTGGTCTCAATTGTGCGTCCTTTCATCAGAAGTTAACCGATGTTGTCGGCTACCATTGAACCCTAACCCTAATACTCTGTGAATTTATCACACAACTTCTGCAATAGAATCAATGACACGTTATATGAACGTGTCATTCTTTGGGTACCAAAACATACCCATAAAAGAACGATTGTCATATCACCTTTTCCATGTCTTCATCCACATTCTTCTCTCCCTTCATCTACCTCTCTCTGTGCCCCACCTACCCCCCTCTCTCCACCCATGTATTCTCCCTGCCCCCTGAAGCACCATACTTAGTGCACCACCTGCTGGTGACAGGGTTTTCTGACCCCACACTTGGTGGGATTGAGTGTACTGCAAAAGCCTCATACTAAAAGTTCAGAGTACATTGAAGAGGGTCAGCTAGAGCAAAGTAAGGTGTAGAATACAAATAGTATTCCCTATAAATAGTGTTCAATGCCAAATAAAATGCTTTGTGCGATTAAGGTTCGAAGAGCTACGCCTTCCGTGGCATAGGGGATCCCCGCACCAAACACACACACACACACACACACATCCAGGCAGTTTCCATGTTGTGACTAGTTACTTTTTGCAGCAGGTTAGGAGAGCATGTTAGCTAACCCTAACCCTTTTTCTAACCTATGTCTCCTAACCTGCCTTCTGAATTATTCTAACCTGCTACGAAAAAAAATCACTTCCGGTCGTAGCTGTACTCCCTCTAGTCAGAACCAGGTTTCCACAGACCCAGGTTTATGAACAAATACATAAAAAAGGATTGGGATTTGTGATGGAAACGGCAGCTACAGTGGGGCAAAAAGGAATTTAGTCAGCCACTACCTACTGTGAAGCATGGGGGTGGAAACATCAGATGAAACCAAAATATAACTTTTTGGTAAAAACTCAACTCGTCGTGTTTGGAGGACAAAGAATGCTGAGTTGCATCCAAAAACACCATACCTACTGTGAAGCATGGGGGTGGAAACATCATGCTTTGGGCTGTTTTTTGGCAAAGGGACCAGGACGACTGATCCGTGTAAAGGAAAGAATGAACGGGGCCATGTATCATGAGATTTTGAGTGAAAACCTCCTTCCATCAGCAAGGGCATTGAAGATGAAACATGGCTGGGTCTTTCAGCATGACAATGATCCCAAACACACCGCCCGGGCAACGAAAGAGTGGCTTCATAAGAAGCATTTCAAGGTCCTGGAGTGGCCTAGGCAGTCTCCAGATCTCAACCCCATAGAATATCTTTGGAGGGAGTTGAAAGTCTGTGCTGCCCAGCAACAGCCCCAAAACATCACTGCTCTAGCAGAGATCTGCATGGAGGAATGGGCCAAAATACCAGCAACAGTGTGTGAAAACCTTGTGAAGACTTACAGAAAACGTTTGACCTCTGTCATTGCCAACAAAGGGTATATAACAAACTATTGAGATAAACTTTTGTTATTGACCAAATACTTATTTTCCACCATAATTTGCAAATAAATTCATTTAAAAATTCTACAATGTGATTTTCTGGATTTCTTTTCTCATTTTGTCTGTCATAGTTGAAGTGTACCTATGATGAAAATGACAGGCCTCTCTCATCTTTTTAAGTGGGAGAACTGGCACAATTGGTGGCTGACTAAATACTTTTTTTGCCCCACTGTATAGGAGAAGTGTTCTAAAGATTGTCATTTCTATCCATTTATATATATATATATATATATGCCATTTAGCAGACGCTTTTATCCAAAGCGACTTTTGACAGTGGTGGATTTTTATTTGGTCAAACTTTCTTTATCACAAAAAATGATGGAAGTGGCGTGTTTTGGGGTGGTTGAAGCATCGCTTGTAGCGAGGTTACTGAGCGCCTGGGAGGTTTCCTGGTGGCTTGCTCCAGTAATGAGTCTAACATATGGTCATGACGTTCCTCCAAGGTATGGAGTCCTTCAATAAGGTTCTGAAGTAGCTCCTCCTGTCTTCCAATGGTGGCTCCTTGCCGGGAGACAGCAGTGTGGAGCTGGTGTGAGTCTGCTGGGTCAGTCATGGCCAGTTTGTACTATCAGAACTGAGGATAAGACCCAGATGCAGACACAGGGGGCGGATGGTTCGGTTGTCAGAATATTTATTTATTATCACAAAGGGTCAGGCAAAAGGGCCGGTCGAGGGAAAGCAGACGTTCGTAATCCAAGGCAGAGTCAACAAGGGACAGAATGGCAGGCAGGCAGGCTCAAGGTCAGGGCAGGCTGAAAGGTCGGAACAGGGAAGACTAGAAAACAAAACTAGAGAGAAGGTAACACACAAAAAAACACGACTTGATGAGATGAACTGGCAACAGACAAACAGAAAACACAAGTATAAATACACAGGGGATAATGTGGAAAAATAGGAGACACCTGGTGGGGTGGAGACAAGCACGAAACAGATGAAACAGATCAGGGTGTGACACTGAGCTCAATTTCGAGTGTCATAGCAAATGGTCTGAATGCTTATGTAAATAAGGGATTTCTGTTTTTTTATTTTTAAAACATTTACAAAACTTTTGAAAAACCTGTTTTCGCTTTGACATTATGGAGTATTTTGTGTAGATTGATGAGAATTTATTTATTTTTAATCAATTTTAGAATAAAGCTGTAACTTAACAAAATGTGGAAAAAGTGAATGGGTTTGAATAGTTTCCAAATGCACTTTACATATTTCAAGTAGACCACCATAGTCCCTGTGCTAAAGAACGCCAAGGTAAACTGTCTAAATGACGCCCCATAGCACTCAGATCTGTAGCCATGAAATGCTTTGAAAGGCTGGTCAGGGTTCACATAAACACTATCATCCCAGACACCCTGGACCCACTTCAATTGGCATACGCCGTAATAGATGCACAGATGATGCAATCTCTACTGCACTCCACACTGCCCTTTCCCACTTGGACAAAGGGAATACCTACATGAGAATCCTGTTCATTAACTACAGCTCAACGTTCAACACCATAATGCCCTCCAAGCTCATCACTAAGCCAAGGACCCTGGGACTGAACACCTCCCTCTGCAACTGGATCCTGGACTTCCTGATGGGACGCCTCCAGGTGGTGAGGGTAGGCAAAAACACATCTGCCGCACTGAACCCCAGGAGAGCGTGCTTAGTCCCTTCCTGTACTCTCTGTTCACCCACGTGGCCGTGCACAACTCCAACAGCGTCATTAAGTTTGTCGACGACATGACAGTAGTAATCCTCATCATCTGTGACGCTGAGACAGCCTATAGAGAGGAGGTCAGAGACCTGGCAGTGTGGTGCCAAGACAAAAACCTCAGAAAGGCAAAGGAGCTGATCATGGACTACAGTAAAAGGAGGGCCGAGCACGCCCCCATTCGCATCGACAGGTCTATAGTGGAGCAGGTCGAGAGCTGCGGTGTCCACATCACTAAGGATGTGTTATGGTCCAAACACACCGACACAGACGTGAAGAGGGCACAACAAGACCTCTTCTGCCTTAGGAGGCTGATAAGATTTGGCATGGGCACTCAGATCGTAACAAAATGTGTACAGCGGCACCATTGAGAGTATCTTGACTGGCTGCATCACCGCTTGGTATGGCAACTGCTTGGAATCTGATCGCAGGGCGCTACAGAGGGAAGTGCCGTGGGCTCGGCCGAGTGCATCACTGGGGCCGAACTCTCTGCCATCCAGAACCTCTATACCAGGCGGTGTCAGAGGAAGGCCCTAAAAATTGTCAAAGACTCCAGACACCTAAGTCATGGACTGTTCTCTCTGCTACTGCACGGCAAGCGGTACCAATGCACCAAGTCTGGAACCAACAGGACCCGAACAGCTTCTACCCCTAAGCCATAAAACGTGTAAATAGTTTGTTAACATAGTGTAGTTAGTCCAGATATCTACACTATTTGGTTATCTGCTTTGACACTTTTTGCACAAATGTTTTTTGCCTCATCACACACGTTGCTGCTACTATCTGCCATTTTATTCCTAGTTATACTGTATGTACATATCTACCTCGATTACCCCGTACCCCTGCACATCGACTCGGTACTGGTATCCCTTGCATATAGCTAAGTTATCGTTACTCATTGTGTACCTATTTTTCCGTGTTTTACTTTTCTATAATTTCTCCCCAAAAGATTTCTCTCTGCAGTGTTGGGAAGGGCCCATCGGTAAGCATTTCACTGTTAGGCCACACCTGTTGCTTACGAAGCATGTGACGAAAAAACATTTGATTTGAATCCCAAAGAGCAAGCAAAATCCAAAACATTACCATAGGCACATTGGCTCGCACAAATCCCTTGGATGAAACCTAAGGAGGAACCCAGCTCAGAGGGACGGCCCATCCTCTTCTGGCTGTACCTGTCGTACAGCCTATCCAGTGTCCGTTTGTGTCACACTGTGTATCTTCCTGTCTCTATCTGATAACAGTGCTGTCTACCTCTCAGAACCTAGCCAGTAGACATCTCACTGTGAGGAGTCTGTCTGTTCCCTCTATCTCTCACAGGAGGGAGCTTCGTTATTTCCTCTCCTTCTTATTATTTCACCTTTCCCTGACATTCAGGGATTATTGATGATGTCTCCTGTCTCGCTGTGCAGCCGCCCTTTGACCTGTGGACAAGTCTTGTTTCGTTGCAGATAAGTGAAAATATCAGAACCCCATATTGGTTTCATAGCCAGGGATATAGGGAGCATATAGGGAGAATCCTTGAGGAGAAAGAACGTGAGAAGTGTGCAATTGAGATCCTCCCCTAAACTAGACACACTGTCGGGGTTGCTTTGATTGTTTTCTCTCCTTTCTGAAAACAACTACTCTCCTCAACCGGGAGGCTAGGTGAGAAGACTGGCTGCTGCACAGACAGAGAGAGAAAAGCTAAAGTCATTCAATTATTAATTGGGCTGAGGAAGAGGGGTCAAATGAGTTGATGCCTGGTTTAATAGCAGTCCCTGGCATTTAAGTTTCTGTCAGAGGCAAGAATGAATTCTGGAGACAGGTTATCTTTACTATCAGAAGTTGTCATCCCACCCTGGAGCTAAATGGAATGCAGGCTTATTGAATATGTATCAACACAGAACAAAAAGGCCACAAGAAACAGGACAGGGGCTGTCAGTGGATAGAAATGGGGACCAGGACAAACACCCACAAGGGGCTGTTAAGTCCCCAGTGTTGAAGTTGTCTGTGACTAAAGACAGTTGAGAAGCTTTACAGGTCATCTCTGATGAAGGAATGGATAGGGACTACATTACTGGATTAGGTTTAGGGGCTCAGGATGAAGATATTACATTCATTCAGTCTCATTAAAAATTGCGATTGACCATATTTGATTAATGGACAAAATTTCAATTTCATGTGAGCTCAGGGACTCCTGAGGATGAAAGAGCAGAGTCATGCATGTGTAGCCTACTTAGCAGAGTGTCTCTCTGCAAATGGTCAATTCCCACTGGGTACAAACTGGTGAAATAAACATTGTTTCAAAGTCATTTGTGATGTGAAATCTATGTGGAAAAAGACATTGGAAAAATAAACTGTTGTTTTGAGGCTGAATTCTCAACCACAGGTTTATGTCATCATGGTAACCAAAGATAAAATATGTTGAATTTGCACCTTTGACACAACATCAGATCGTCAACGTAATATCCACTAGAAGAAAAAAAACAATAGGCTGGGCAGCATGTCCGACTGGAGAGTTGATCTATCTACACCTATCCCGTTGGTCTGTCATCCAGGGTATTAAAGGGTTTTTAGCAATGAGGCCCTTTTACCTACTTCTCCAGAGTCAGATTAACTCGTGGATTCCATTTGTATGTCTCTGCGTGTAGTTTGAATAAAGTTGCTAACTAGCGTTAGCGTAATGCGTAGAAGTCTATGGGTATCTGTTAGCATGCTAGCAGATACCCATAGACTTCCAGTGATTGGGCTAATGCTAGTTAGCACTGGCTCGCGAAACTACTTCTAACTTCCTTCATACAGGACAAAGAGACATAAAAATGGCTTCCACGAGTTCATTTGACTCCGGGGTAGTAGATACATTTGGGTCATTGCCAAAATCCCAAAGTATTCCTTTAACCTAGCCCAGCCCTACTGAGAGTGATTGTTGTGGAATATCCACCTAATAGATTCAGAGTTGCTAACATAGGCATTCTAAAGGGTAGGTTAAAAGAGCATATTAAATATATCCATATTTTATCATACACTGAGTGTATAAAACATTAGGCACGCCTTCCAAATATTGAGTTGCACCCCCTTTTGCCCTCAGAACATCCTCAATTCATTGGGGCATGGACTCTACAAGGTGTCGAAAGCATTCCACAAGGACGCTGGCCCATGTTGACTCCACAGTTGTGTCAAGTTGGCTGGATGTCCTTTGGATGGTGGACCATTCTCGATACACACGGGAAACTGTTGAGAGTGAAAAACCCAGCAGTGTTGCAGTTCTTGACACACTCAAACCGATGCGCCTGGCACCTACTACCATAACCCGTTCAAAGGCACTTAAATCTTTTGTCTTTCCCATTCACACCTCTGAATAGCACACATACACAATCCATGTCTCAATTGTCTCAAGCATTACAAATCCTTCTTTAACCCGTCTCCTCCCCTTCATCTACACTGTAGTGGATTTAACAGGTGATGTCAATAAGGGATCATATTTCCACCTGGACTCACCTGATTAGGGTATGTCATGGAAAGAGCAGGTGTTCCTGTTTTGTATACTCAGTGTACAACAAGTCCTCGTAATTTACAGCATTTCCCTCATTCAGACAACAAACAAATGTGCAAAAGTAGCCAAATTAGCGCTAGGGATAAGGGCAACTTCTGCGCGGTGCTCAAGTTCAGAGAGATTGTCTGTCAAGACCGCTGTGAAGCGGAGACCCTGAGTCATGTATAGCGTTACTGTATAGCCACTGCATTCTGCACACCGTGTACGTCAATAATCTCAATTGCAATCCGTGTCATTTGGTTGTGCTATTCAATGAAGCACAGTGATAACACATTAAGTTGTTGTATAAATAAACAAAATATGACACTGCATTTCCATTTGAACTTTGTTGTGCTTTTAAATGGTTGAAAGCGTAGCGATAACACATTTAGGTGACAACTAAACCAAAAAATAGACATTGATTTTCCATTCGAATTTGGTTGTGCTTTAAGATGGTTGAATGCATAGTCGTTTTGAATGGTTGAAAATAGGTTTTAATCTCGTTGATCAACGTATCAACCAAATAATACCCATTTCTTCACGTTCAAATGAAGTGGTATGCCCAGTAGGTGGACTACTGTAATGGATATTTCAATTTACCAATGGGCTAGTGATTCATTGCCTATCATCTTCTCCTCTCTCTTTCTCATTTGCCGAAAACTAAGTAGCTGATAAGCAATTGGTTAATGCGTAATTTCTCAAATCGTTCCGATGACTAGAGAGAGACAACATGAAGGGCAATGAAAAACAGCAATCTTTTAATGCATTCGCATCAAACATTCAATATCTTGAACATCAGACATGACCGGATATAAAACAACAACTTGACCGTTCCTCATTACCAACGGTTACATCTAATCCAATACTTCATATATGCATCAGGCCAAATCCCCAGTCATGTTCTCTTCATGTGGGCTCTGTGGACATGGTGAACTTGGGGAGAATGACACACTGTTTAGGTCCTTTAAGATGAATGAATTTCTTCTGTCATCCTGCTGGAGGCTCAGAGTACCTGTGGGTCCATTAGGCATGGGGAGCTGTGACACCTCTGGGGAAGGCTGGGTGGGTGGGGGCCACAAATTGATTCTCCTCTCAGGCGGAAGGAGAGGATTGGAAGGAGAGGGTGCAGAGGGGACCTGGGGCTGGTAATGGAGCTTTAGGAGTGAGCTTAATGCCTAGGATCAGAGAAATCAATGGAGAAATATAGTTTGGCCTCCCTCCAATCCCCTCTTGCCTCCTTTGTCTAAGTGGGTAGAGGTCAACGACAGAGAGGCGTCTGTCTGGTAAGACATGACTGAAGCCTCCCGTCCTCCACTGGTTGGTCACACATGGATCAGCTGTCCTGGATCTATGCATCTCGGTCAGTCAGAGAGACTACCCCGGGGACCGTTCACATGTGTGGTTTACGAATAATTGGTCGGCGACAGAGTGGGAATTTAACCATCAAAGCCGGTTCTTATGTACGTTGTTCCACTGGCTTTGAATCCTTCCTCTAGCATTAGTCCATCTTATGAGTCCTTTTACCATTCATAGGCAAGACATTCTGCACGCGCATGTAATCATATACTGATACAGTTGAACGGTTAATGTGATAAAATACTAGAACTAAAATGTTGATTTGATACAACAGGGTGTGTGGGCAGGAACAGTCCTTCATAGATAACTGGGGTCCCGGTTGGCTCTCCTGGATCGGAACCGGATCTCAGACAGCTTGGAGTTGATGCCGGTGCCAATTTGTCCCTTCCTGGCCAATGGGAAGCGGGCTAGAGTGGCATCTGCGGAGGGAGAGAGCGACAGCACAACAACAGTTGGAGGAGGGTGGACGGCGCAGGAGTGACAGTAAGGAACACAGCCGTTTTTCAGCCCTGCCAGAGCTGTCAGGCCATTAAAAACAAAATGATGATGAATGAAGGGGGCTTACTGGATCGGAAATGGGCCCGGCCGCCTCCGCCACACACACCCTCTCAATCCTCATCTTCTCTAAATCATGTTTCACTTTTTTTTATTGAATTACGGTGGCACAGCACTCAAGCGCAACCTAATAATGCATGTGTAAATGATTCAGTTTTGGGATGCTACTTCAACTGTATCAGTGAGATACCGTGGGGTCCAGAGTTATTGACACCCTTGAAAAAGGTGAGCAATAATGACGGTATAAAATAATTCATTAAAATACTGAGCTATATTGTATGCAAAAAAAAATTGGGGAACTATATTATTTTATAGTAATGCTCAGAGAAAAATACTTTGTTTGTACAGTCCAAAACGTGAATTTCCTGTGTTTTATATACTCCGAACAAAAATATAAACGCAACATGTAAAGTGTTGGACCCATGTTTCATGAGCTGAAATTTAAAAAAATCACAGAAATGTTCCATACACACAAAAAGCTTAATTGGCATTCTGACTGCAGGAACGTTCCCCAGAGCTGTTGCCAGAAAATGGAATGTTAATTTCTCTACCATAAGCTGCCTCCAATGTCGTTTTAGAGAATTTGGCAGTACATCCAACTGGCCTCACAACCACAGACCACGTGTAACCACGCCAGCCCAGGACTCTCCACATCCAGCTTCTTCCCTGCGGGATCGTCTGAAGGGGGTTGGGGGGTGCTGAGGACTATTTCTGTCTGTAATAAAGCCCATTTGTGGGTAAGAACTAATCCCAAGTGGGTGGGCCTAATGAAGTTATTTCAATACACTGATTTCCTTATATAAATTGTAACCTTGAAATTGTTGCATGTTGTGTTTATAGTTTTGTTCAGTATATATAATTACCCTCACCAGTTATGTTTTGGCCTATCTTTTTTTGGTAACTTGTTAATGGAAGTGTTCTTTCCATACTATGAGGTTGATATAATACTGTGACATTGTGAAAATGATGATAATTCCATTTTAGTGTAAGAGCAGTTTGAAAAGCCTGAATTATCAGCCTGTTGTTGTCAGATGGGGTTTTAGCCTCACCAGGCAGTAAATGAGTTGATAGATGAATAAGAAAGAGAGTTCCAAACCTCTCTGCAAATAACAGCTAGTTTACAGTTTACCCTTCCCATTCAGACCACCCCAAGACAGTCTTAGCAAAATTCTTGATTGAGAAATCTCTCTTTGCTAAGAAGCTTTTTAAATATTTTTTAACCATTTTAATTTAAAACAATCACGGGTACTTCATTGTTACCTAGAAATGATTTCATATTTAGATAAAAACGGCTGCCTTGGACCGGCTTTCATTGGTCCAAGTAATAATTGTGTTGCTCAAAAAGGCAGGGGTCAAAATAATTGACACCCCTAAATATATATTATGAGGTTGGGAGATTGGGAACCTATCTGGCTAAAGCCAACTTCATAAAATGGTTAGGTGGCAAGAAGTAGTACAGAGAAACAACAACAACAAATGATAATGATATACTGAGGGGGCATGTGCCCCTTATGGGTCAAAGATCATGCCTCCAAGACATGCTAACCTCCCCCCTGTTATTGGTAACGGTGAGAAGTTAGCATGTCTTGAAGGTATGATATAAAATGCTAACCTCCCCTGTTATTGGTAATGGTGAGAGGTTAGCATGTCTTTAAGGTATGATATAAAATGCTAACCTCCCCTGTTATTGGTAATGGTGAGAGGTTAGCATGTCTTGAAGGTATGATATAAAATGCTAATCTCCCCTGTTATTGGTAATGGTGAGAGGTTAGCATGTCTTTAAGGTATGATATAAAATGCTAACCTCCCCTGTTATTGGTAATGGTGAGAGGTTAGCATGTCTTGAAGGTATGATATAAAATGCTAATCTCCCCTGTTATTGGTAATGGTGAGAGGTTAGCATGTCTTGGGGGTATGATATAAAATGCTAACCTCCCCTGTTATTGGTAATGGTGAGAGGTTAGCATGTCTTGAAGGTATGATATAAAATGCTAATCTCCCCTGTTATTGGTAATGGTGAGAGGTTAGCATGTCTTGGGGGTATGATATAAAATGCTAACCTCCCCTGTTATTGGTAATGGTGAGAGGTTAGCATGTCTTGAAGGTATGATATAAAATGCTAATCTCCCCTGTTATTGGTAATGGTGAGAGGTTAGCATGTCTTGAAGGTATGATATAAAATGCTAATCTCCCTTGTTATTGGTAATGGTGAGAGGTTAGCATGTCTTGGGGGTATGATCTTTGACCCTCTGTAAATTATCTATAATCAACATGGTAGCATCCACATTAATGTTGAATTGTTTAGAAATATATTCTATTCTTATTTATCATAAAAGTGACTCCAAAATGACAATAAATTATTTAGCATTCAATTCTGTTGGGCACAAAATAATCTGAAACAGTCAAAACGAACTACAAATGCATCCAACAAGTTTGTTATTTTTGTCCCATATTACTAATACGCAATGACTACAAAATTGTGATTACAAACCTTTGGACTACTTTACTTAGAATAATCTTTAGTGGTGTCAATCATTTTGATCCCTACCTTTCTGAGCGATTGTATGAGTTTAAAGTAATATAATATCCCAATTTTTGGAGCATACAATATCGCTATTTGAATTATTTATTTCATACAGTCATTACTGCTCATCTTTATGACAGGTGTCAATCATTTCAGACCCCACCGTATCTTTCTAATGATTGAGAAGGTGAGTGCTTCCACTCACCAATGAATGACCAAGTGAAATTGGAGAAAAATACAATGAAAGTTGGTAAAGGTTGTTTGTAAGGCTGAGGATCAGGTTATCATTTACTGTAGATGGCGTTGAGCTTGTGTGGGTCCAGGGCGGTGCGGTGGTTGGGGAAGGTTGGTCTGCGGCTCCGCCCCCCTCGCAGGTTGCTGTTCAGCAGGGTGTCCATGTCGAACACGCCCAGCAACAGAGTGCGCGCCATCGCCGTGGGAGACTGCGTCTGATTTGCTGCATGCCAAGACCGCATTTCACAGAAGACGCCGGAACATGGGTATACCTCCACCTGGTTTACCTGCACAGCCAATTGGGAGACAGTGCGAATGTGATCAGAATCAAAACCCTTTTAGACCTCCATAACCTTTGGAGGATCGATATCGTGTCCTTCGGACTATTTGGTTCTATCTGCGCAAAGCATAGATATTGAGTACCAAAGTTTTCAGATCCCAGATCTCAGAACTGTTTTGTAGTGAATTATTCTTTCATAAACCATTAAAAGGTACTTAAAGTGCAGAGTATCAAAATCCTGAGAGGGGGGTGCAACTGCATATAGAACCTTCTGGCTCTTTAAATGTCAGTCTGGGTTCAATAAGGCTATATAAAGACACTTCTGATGTAAAGACATGTTCAGATTTTAAGAAAACCGTAGCTATTTGAATACATTAATGATAAAATAACACTATTTTATCAAGATAGTCAGACACATCAAATACATAAGAAATGTATTACTATCCTCAGAAATATTATGGTCTTCACTCAACAATACTTAGAGGGAGAAGGCAAAGACGTGTTTCGATTGGTCCGTCTGTATTTGTTCAGGCTTGTGATTGGATTGCAGATAGATCCTTACAGCGCCAAGTTCAAATGGGTTTCTAGTTTTTCATATTTCACATTTTTACTAACTTCTCAGACATATGTAGAACTATCTAAAGATCAATTATGTGACTAACTCATTTTAGACAAACATTTCAGATAGAACCATATAGTCCAATGGTCTCGATATGTGGGCGGCAGGGTAGCCTAGTGGTTAGAGCATTGGACTAGTAACCGAAAGGTTGCAAGTTCAAGCCCCTGAGCTGACAAGGTACAAATCTGTCATTCTGCCCCTGAACAGGCAGTTAACCCACTGTTCCTAGGCCATCATTGAAAATAAGAATTTGTTCTTAACTGACTTGCCTAGTAAAATAAAATAAATGTTAATGGCCGCTATAAGTTAACAATCTGTCTTTATCTGGAATGAACAGCAAGTTTCCTTACATGGCCCGTCCCACTAACACAGTCTGTCTCTGAGCATGTCCTCATCCCGGGTAGGTCGGCTGCTGAGCCAAACAGAGAGCTGTGAGGGTTGTCGTCCTCTGAGATGTCACTCAGCTCTAAGTCTCTGTCCACACTGTGCTCACTGATGGCCATCTCGGGTCCAAAGTTTGACATGCTTCCATTCACGTCGTCCTGAGTCATGGGCTGATGATGAAGTGGGGGACTGAACCGTCGGCCAGATTGTCCTGACACAGAGTGGTGTGTGTATGTGTAGCTCTCGCCCCTCACTATTGCTGGGGACACTGCAGGGTGGAGGGGCTGGTTGGCTTGGCCCAAGTTCTGCCACATGGTAGAAAGCAGGTCAGGGATCTCTGAGGGATGACACCACAAAGTTAAGAAGGATCACGCATGAGGGAAAGTGATCAATTTAGAGCAGGTGAATTATAAAACTGTATTGACCTTACTCATCCTCACCCTTTACTAGCATGTTTTGTAGCCATTGGTTTTCAGCCGCCATTTCGGCCTTCTCTTTCTCCAGTTCCCGAACCCGTGACCTGAGGAACTGGAGCTCTGCAGTGTGGGAAGGGTTAAATACATCTGTCTCCATCTTCATGGTCTGTGAAGGAAAGAGAAAAGCAGGTGACTGATGAGTGAATGGTTTTGACTCAATCAGAAGAGACTTGGAAAGTATTCAGACCCCTTGACTTTTTCCACATTTTGTTACGTTACAACCTTATTCTAAAATGGCTTAAATGAAAAAAAAGAACATCCTCAGCAATCTACAAACAGTACCCCATAATGACAAAGTGAAAACTGGTATTTATTAAGTTTGCAAATGTATTAAAAATAAAAAACAGAAATACCTTATTTAGATAAGTATTCAGACCGTTTTGCTATGAGACTCGAAATTGACCTCAGATGCATCCTGTTTCCATTGATCATCCTTGAGATGATTCTACAACTTGGAGTCCACCTGTGGTAAATTCAATTGATTATTGATCATTATACCCTGATGAAGACAGTTTGTCTGTTGAAACGTTGGATATTAGGTTATTCAATTATTGCATCTGAGCCCCTAGAGTGTGCGGCTCTCCTTTAATTTTCCAAGTGTTCTATTCCGCTAGCCAGCACCTTTGCCTAAATAGGTGTGCGTTTCTTTCGCCTCTAGAAAATTCAATTGATTGGACATGATTTGGAAAGGCACACACCTGTCTATATAAGGTCCCACAGTTGACAGTGCATGTCAGGGCAAAAACCAAGCAATGAGGTTGAATGAATTGTCCATAGAGCTCCGAGACATGATTGTGTCGAAGCACAGATCTGGGGAAGGGTACCAAGAACACAGTCTCCTCCATTATTCTTAAATGAAAGAAGTTTGGAACCACCAAGACTCTCTCTTGAGCTGGTTGCTCGGCCAGACTGAGCAATCATGGGAGAAGGGCCTTGGCCAGGGAGGTGACCAAGAACCTGATGGTCACTCTGACAAAGCTCTAGAGTTCCTCTGTGGAGATTGGAGAACCTTCCAGAAGGACAACCATCTCTGCAGCACTCCACCAATCAGGACGTTAAGGTAGTGGCCAGACGGAAGCCACTCCTCAGTAAAAGGCACATGACAGCCCTCTTGGAGTTTGCCAAAAGGCACCTAAAGACTCTCAGACCATAAGAAACACAATTCTCTGGTCTGATGAAACCAAGATTTATCTCTGGCCTGAATGCCAAATGTCACATGTGGAGGAAATCTGGCACCATCCCTACGGTGAAGCATGGCTGTGGGGTTGTTTTTCAGCAGCAGGGACTGGGAGACTAGTCAGGATTGAGGCAAAGATGAACCGAGCTAAGTACAGAGAGATCCTTGATGAAAACCTGCTCCAGAGCGCTCAAGACCTCAGACTGGGGCGAAGGTTCACCTTCCAACAGGACAACGGCCCTAAGGACACAGCCAAAACAATGCAGGAGTGGCTTCGGGACAAGTCTCTGAATGTCCTTGAGTGGCCCAGCCAGAGCCCGGACTTGAACCCGATCGTACATCTCGGGAGAGACCAGAAAATAGCTGTGCAGCAACGCTCCCCATCCAACCTGACAGAGCTTGAGAGGATCTGAAGAGAAGAATGGGAGAAACTCCCCAAATACAGGTGTGGCAAGCTTGTAGTTTCATACCCAATAAGACTCCAGGCTATAATTGCTGCCAAAGGTGATTCAAAAAAGTACTGAGTAAAGGGTCTGAATACTTATGTAAAAGTGATATTTCTGTTTTTATTTCTAAAAACCTGTTTTTGCTTTGTCATTATGGGGTATTGTGTGTAGATTGTAATTATTATTATTTTAAAATCAATTTTAGAAGAAGGCTGCAACATTACAAAATATGGAAAAAGTAAAGGGGTCTGAATACTTTCCGAAGGCACTGTATACAGTATATATATATTTCTTTAGTGGTCTAGGTTGTGACGTCAAGCAGAGTATTTAAGTGGCTAAAACGCAACAAAGGGGTTGCTGTACACTTATAACACCTCCCATCTATGGCTCGATCACTGCCGCTTTGTCACTTTTCTCCATATGGCAGCTAGAGTCGGAAGTTTACATCCTCTTAGGTTGGAGTCATTAAAACTTGTTTTTTGTTAACTATAGTTTTGGCAAGTTGGTTAGGACATCTACTTTGTGAATGACACACATATTTTTTCCCAACAATTGTTTACAGAGAGATTATTTCACTTATAATTTACTTATAATCACAATTCCAGTGGGTCAGAAGTTTACATACACTAAGTTGACTGTGCCTTTACACAGCTTGGAAAATTCCAGAAAACTATGTAATGGCTCTAGAAGCTTCTGATAGGCTAATTGACATAATTTCAGTCAATTGGAGGTGTACCTGTGGATGTATTTCAAGGCCTACCTTCAAACTCAGTGCCTCTTTGCTTGACATCACAGGAAATCAAAAGAAATCAGCCAAGACCCCAGAAAAAGATTGTAGACCTCCAGAAGTCTGGTTCATCCTTGGGAGCCATTTCCAAATGCCTAAAGGTACCACGTTCATCTATACAAACAATAGCACGCAAGTATAAACACCATGGCCATCATACCGGTCAGGAAGGAGACACATTCTGTCTCCTAGAGATGAACGTACTTTGGTGCAAAAAGTACAAAGCAATCCCAGAACAGCAGCAAAGGACCTTGTGAAGATGCTGGAGGAAATGGGTACAAAAGTATCTATACCCACAGTAAACCGAGTCCTTTATCGACATAACCTGAAAGGCTACACAGCAAGGAAGAAGCCACTGCTCCAAAACCGCCCTTAAAAAACAGACTACGGTTTGCAACTGCACATTGGGACAAAGATCGTACTTTTTGGAGAAATGTCCTCTGGTCATTATGTTTGGAGGAAAAAGGGGGAGGGACTGCTGCAGGAGGGACTGGTGCACTTCACAAAATAGATGGCATCACGAGGAATGACAATTATTTGGATATATTGAAGTAACATCTCAAGACATCAGTCAGGAAGTTAAAGCTTTTTCGCAAATGGTTCTTCCATATGGACAATGACTTCAAGCTTACTTCCAAAGTTGTGGCAAAATGGCTTAAGGACAACAAAGTCAAGGTATTGGAGTAGCCATCACAAAGCCCTGACCTCAAATCCTATAGAAAATATGTGGGCAAAACTGAAAAAGCGTGTGCGAGCAAGGAGGCCTACAAACCTGACTCAGTTACACCAGCTCTGTCCGGAGGAAGGGGCCAAAATTCACCCAGCTTATTGTGGGAAGCTTGTGGAAGGCTACCCAAAACGTTTGACCTAAGTTAAACAATTTAAAGGCAATGCTACCAAATACTAATTGAGTGTATGTAAACTTCTGACCCACTGGGAATGTGATGAAAGAAATAAAAGCTAAAGTAAATAATTCTCTCTACTATTATTCTTACATTTCACACTCTTAAAATAAAGTGGTGAACCTAACTGACCTAAAACAATATTTTTTTTTACTAGGATTAAATATCAGGAATTGTGAAATACTGATTTTAAATGTATTTGGCTAAGGTGTATGTAAACTTCTGACTTCAACTGATGTCAAGATCCCAAAGAAGTGGAAGAGGGCATTCAGATCATTCAATTGTAGTTCTTACAGGAATTAAATGGTAACCTGGTTTTTCAATAGGACTTTTACAAATGAAAAATTGTCTTGACATTTAAAAAACTATAATTTCCTCAAAGGCTCTGTGTATTTTAAAGCTATTTCTAAGTTTAAATGTGTCACCTTTGACAGAAAATGGTAACAGGCATTCACAGAACACCGTGACAAACACGTATGAAGCAAGAAGGAGGATGAATAACAGCATTTATGGGTAAAAGAACACTTCCATTAGCAAGTTACCAAAAAAGCTAGGCCAAAACATAACTGGTGAGGTTAATTATATATACTGAACATAACTATAAACACAACATGCAACAATTTCAAAGATTTTACTGAGTTACAGTTCATATACGGAAATCAGTCAATTGAAATAAATAAATTAGGCCGTAATCTATGGATTTCACATGACTGGGCAGGGGCACAGCCTTGGAGGGCAAATGCCCGCCCACTGGGGAGCCAGGACCTGCCAATCAGAATGAGTTTCTCCCCACAAAAGGGCTTTATTACAGACAGAAATACTCCTCAGATTCATCAGCTGTCCAAGTGCCTGGTCTCAGATGATCCCTCAGGTATAGAAGCCAGATCTGGAGGTCCTGGGCTGGAGAGGTTACAAGTGGTCTGCGCTTGTGAGGCCAGTTGGACGCACTGCCAAATTCTCTAAAACAACGGAGGTAGCTTATGGTAGAGAAATTAACACTCAATTATCTGGAAACAGCTCTGGTGGACATTCCTGCAGTCAGAATGCCAACTGCACACTCCCTCAAAACGTGAGACATCTGCAGCAATGTGTTGTGTGACAAAACTTCACATTTTAAAGTGGCATGTTATTGATCCCAGCACAAGGTGCACCTGTGTAATGAACATGCTGTTTAATCAGCTTTTTTTGATATGCCACACCTGTCAGGTGGGTGAATAATCTTTGCAATGGAGAAATGCTCACTAACAGGGATATAAACAATTTTGTGCACAAACTTGGAGAGAAATAAGCTTTGTGTACGTATGGAGCATTTCTGGGATCTTTTATTTTAGCTCATGAAACATGGGACCAACACTTTACATTTATTTTTTTACCTTTATTTAACCAGGCAAGTCAGTTAAGAACATATTCTTATTTTCAATGACGGCCTGGGAACAGTGGGTTAACTGCCTGTTCAGGGGCAGAACGACAGATTTGTACCTTGTCAGCTCAGGGGTTTGAACTCGCAACCTTCCGCTGCCGCCCCCATGTTGAGTTTATATTTTTCTTCAGTATACATACTTAGAATTCCTCTCACATGGAAACAAAAATGTCACTAGAAAGGCTTTGATGAACATTCAATTAAAATTAAGTTTCATTGTTCTTAAAGTTATCCATTTGTTTTTTCAAAGCCATCAGCTATTCCAGGAAAATAAGATGCCTGAAATTATGGTTGCTCCCTGAAGGGAAAGGGAAAAAAGGGCAAATATTATAATCTGTCATCTCACTCATTAATATGCAAATTGAATCGTGTTTAGTCAATTATTTTACCATGGAAGTTGGGTTGTTATATGCCACATCATATTTGAAGAGATGCAGAAAACATTACGTTGATGCATTTTCAATTTGAATATTAATGAAGTTTACATCATTTACCAGTTCCCGGATTTAACAGGTCCTTGCATTTATTAAAGTGTACACAACAAACATTTCTACAAGGCAGAGGTAGAAAACAAGGCAATCTGACATGTTGGAATAAACCTGGAATCCCAATATTTTAGCAGTTGAGCTGTACAGTCTTCTTTGTGCATCCCTCTGACAACAGTGAAATAACATCTAGTGTTATTTTATACAAGTTCTATAGGTGGAAAATACAGAATGAAGCCGATACTGGGCATTTCCATGTAAAAGGACCCATGACTATCAGCATGTGAAGTTCATAGGAGTATGTCATATTCGGTGTCAAATTAAAGCTAAAAATATCTCTCTCTATACATACTTTTTTTTTTTTAAAGTAAAAGCATATTCATTTTTCCACAATTTTCCATCCTAAAAATGTGGAATAAACAAAGGCTTTGATTTCTGGTCAAACAGATGGGTTTTTAGAAAACATCTACCAGAAAGTCTTAAGAGGTATTAGAAATACATCGAAACACAATGTTGAAGTAAAGACCCCTGTCAACTAATATCAACACTATAGTTTGAGAAATGAGTTGCATTCCGTAAGTTTAACAAACATGCCTTGTGCCATGTAATTCCGTTACCAAAATCCCACACATCTATAAGATCATTTCAAATTTCTCTCCCTCTTGAGGGTGGATAATGAAAGTTCACAGAAGAAACAAGAAGGTAGACCTACCAATTAGATATAGTGTTTTCATAGATATCAAGATTATGAATTATTAAAGATACACTATGCAGAAATAACTATGCCATTTCCTGGTTGCAAAATTCTAATAGTTAGCCTAATTTTACTTTGTGACAAAACAAGCAAGTATAGTGTGGAAAATAATGGTAACATCTAAACTGCTGTGAAATATATTTTCCAGAACCAAAAATATTGTACAAAACCGAAAGTAAAAATAAAACTTAAGCACGTGAAGCATACAGAAATAATGCATATAGAACAGGTCTACCACTTTTTAGACTTGCTTTCAATAAGAATTATAGTTTCATAACACATTTCTATATGAATTTGGTCGGGTTGCCCAAAGAGAGACATATTGCAGCTTTAAGTGATTAAAACACATAATTATGTTACCAAATCCGTAATGAAAGTACTGAATAATCTGTAATGGAATTACTACTTTTAAAATTGGCAACAATGGGAAAACATAGTATTCACAAACCCCAGTTTGGTCAGCTGCTACTATCCTCCCTTCCACTGGCATACTGATAACTGTTTTATCTCTCTTTCCGTCATCTGGTGGTCTAAGCAAGACTGTGAAAACAGTCTGGACAACCCCTCCGTCTCACTCTCCCTCCCCTCCTTCTCCAAGTTAATGTAATCTCTACCGGCTCTTACTGACACCTACCAGCTACCCTCTTTTCATTTACTGTAACACGCATCCTCATCTACTGAGCACCGACTAACACAGGATGTCCATGGATGTTGAAAAGTAATTGAAATTTGGTCTAGCTGCCCTGGCTGGACCAAATCTGAACCAATTATAGACGTCTATGTTTCACAAGCTTGGATAACACAGTACAGTAGACCACAGCAGAGAACAGTAAAGTACAGTCAAGAAAAGTAGAATACAGTACTACAGTACAGTAGAGCACACTAGAGTAGAGTACAGTATAATGTATTGCATTTACTGTATGTACTCCACTGTAGTTTACTGAACTCTACTGTAGTGATGGGGGGGGAAATCAATAGTTACATATTGGGATATTATTTTTTATGATATAACGTATCGTCTTGACAATGTCGCAATATCATTTTTGTGCTAGATGGCTGTACCTGCACCAAAACGCCAGTATTTTTTCTTCATAGTGTTTTCTCCATCTTCTTTTAAAAAAGGGAGCCAATTTGTTTTCAAGCATTTTAATTTCTATTTCTCATGGCTCTATCTTGTCCCTCTGCAGCAGACACACGGTGAGCAATGTTTGGAACCTTGAATCGTGAGAATAGCAATACCTATCGCCACCTACAGTTGAAGTCGGAAGTTCACATACACCTTAGCCAACTACAAGTTTTTCACAATTCCTGACATTTACTCCGAGTAGAAATTCCCTGCCAGGTCAGTTAGAATCACCACTTTATTTTAAGAAAGTGAAATGTCAGAATATTAGTAGAGAGAATTATATATTTCAGCTTTTATTTCTTTCATCACATTCCCAGTGGGTCAGAAGTTTACATACAGTGGGGCAGAAAAGTATTTAGTCAGCCACCAATTGTGCAAGTTCCCCCACTTAAAAGACGAGAGAGGCCTGTAATTTTCATCATAGGTACACTTCAACAGACAAAATGAGAAACAAAATCCAGAAAATCACATTGTAGGATTTTTAATGAATTTATTTGCAAATTATGGTGGAAAATAAGTATTTGGTCAATAACAAAAGTTTATCTCAATACTTTGTTATATACCCTGTGTTGGCAATGACAGAGGTCAAACATTTTCTGTAAGTCTTCACAAGGTTTTCATACACTGCTGCTGGTATTTTGGCCCATTCCTCCATGCAGATCTCCTCTAGAGCAGTGATGTTTTGGGGCTGTTGCTGGGCAACACGGACTTTCAACTCCCTCCAAAGATTTTCGATGGGGTTGAGATCTGAATTCTGGCTAGGCCACTCCAGGACCTTGAAATGCTTCTTACGAAGCCAGTCCTTTGTTGCCCGGGCGGTGTGTTTGGGATCATTGTCATGCTGAAAGACCCAGCCACGTTTCATCTTCAATGCCCTTGCTGATGGAAGGAGGTTTTCATTCAAAATCTCACGATACATGGCCCCGTTCATTCTTTCCTTTACACGGATCAGTCGTCCTGGTCCCTTTGCAGAAAAACAGCCCAAAGCATGATGTTTCCACCCCCATGCTTCACAGTAGGTATGGTGTTCTTTGGATGCATCTCAGCATTCTTTGTCTTCCAAACACGACGAGTTGAGTTTTTACCAAAAAGTTCTATTTTGGTTTCATCTAACCATATGACATTCTCCCAATCTTCTTCTGGATCATCCAAATGCTCTCTAGCAAACTTCAGACGGGCCTGGATATGTACTGGCTTAAGCAGGGGGACACGTCTGGCACTGCAGGATTTGAGTCCCTGCCCCACTGTAGACTCAATTAGTATTTGGTAGCATTGCCCATAAACTGTTTTACTTGGGTCAAATGTTTCAGGTAGCCTTTCACAAGCTTCCAACAATAAGTTGGGTGAATTTTGGCCCATTCCTCCTGACAGAGTTGGTGTAACTGAGTCAGGTTTGTAGGCATCCTTGCTCGCACACGCTTCTTCAGTTCTGTCCACAAATTTTCTATAAGATTGAGGTCAGGGCTTTGTGATGGCCACTCCAATACCTTGACTTTGTTGTCCTTAAGCCATTTTGCAACAAATTTGGAAGTATGCTTGGGGTCATTGTCTATTTAGAAGACCCATTTTCAACTAAGCTTTAATGTCCTGACTGATGTCTTGTGATGTTGCTTCAATATATCCACATAATTTTCTGCCTCATGGTGCCATCTATTTTGTGAAGTGCACCAGTCCCTCCTGTAGCAAAGCACCCCCACAACATGATGCTGCCACCCCGTGCTTCACGGTTGGGATGGTGTTTCCTCCGGCTTGTAAGCCTCCCCTTTTTCCTTCAAACAGAACGATGGTCATTATGGCCAAAGAGTTCTATTTTCTTTTTCCTGAGTGGTATGACGGCTGTGTGGTCCCATGGTGTTTATACTTGCGTACTATTGTTTGTACAGATGAACGTGGTACCGTCTGGCGTTTGGAAATTGCTCCCAAGGATGAACCAGACTTGTGGAAGTCTACAATTTTTGGCTGATTTCTTTTGATTTTCCCATGATGTCAAGCAAAGAGGCACTGAGTTTGAAGGTAGGCCTTGAAATACATCCACAGGTACACCTCCAATTTACTTAAATGATGTCAATTAGCCTATCAGAAGCTTCTAAAGTCATGACATAATATTCTGGAATTTTCCAAGCTGTTTAAAGGCACAGTCAACTTAGGGAATGTAAACTTCTGACCCACTGGAATTGTGATACAGTGAATTACAAGTGAAATAATGTGTCTGTAAACAATTGTTGGAAAAATGACTTGTGTCATACACAAAGTAGATGTCCTAACCGACTTGCCAAAACTATAGTTTGTTAACAAGACATTTGTGGAGTGGTTGAAAAACGAGTTTTAATGACTCCAACCTAAGTGTATGTAAACTTCCGACTTCAACTGTAAGTATCACGATAATATCGCATCGTGAGGTCCATGGCAATTCCCAGCCCTACTCTACTATGCTGTGTGGTGCTGTACTATACTGTGCAGTACAGTCATGTCCAAACTTGTGAAACATAGAGGTCTATGATTGTGTCTTAATTCCGAGCAGATATTTAACAGCGTTTTTGGAAAATGTGGTCGCATAAAAAACTGAGGGAGATTTTACTGTAATTCTGAACAGAAACTTTGCAGCTGTACAGTTCTTCCAGTAAATGTGTTTTGTGAAATGTTCCGTGTAAATTGTTCAAAGTAGTCCTTGTGTAACAGTATAACTTTAGACCGTCCCCTCGCCCATACCCTGTCGCGATCCAGGGACCCTCTGCACACATCAATAACAGTCACCCACGAAGCATCGTTACTCATCGCTCCCCAAATGCCGCGGCCCTTGCAGGGCAAGGTGAACCACTACTTCAAGGTCTCAGAGCAAGTGACATCACCGATTGAAACACTATTTAGAGCGCACCACCGCTAACTAGCTTGCCGTTTCACATCCGTTACACTTGTGCATAAAGTTGCATGGTTTATTAAACTTTGAAACCAATGGTTTCGTTTGGCATACATTTCAAAGTGAAAAATCTGAGTTACAGCATAATTCCGTTACTGTGGAATTTCCCTATTACACTGAACAAAATGATGAACACAACATGTAAAGTGTTGGTCCCGTGTTTCATGAGCTGAAATAAAATATCCCAGAAATGTTCCAAAAGCACAAACGCTTATGTCTCTCAAATTGTGTGCACAAATTGGTTTACAACTCTGGTAGTGAGCATTTCTCCTTTGCCAAGATAATCCTTCCACCTGACAGATGTGGCATACCAACAAGCTGATTAAACAGCATGATCATTACACAGGTGAACCTTATTCTGGAGACTAGGGTTGCAAAGGGTCGGAAACTTTTCGGTAAATTTCTGGAATTTTCCCAGAAATTTTCCATGGGAATTTAAACCCTGGAATTTGGGGAATTCTGCTTAAAATTGTCAAAAAAAGTTTGTTTATAATAGTGAATATTTTATGTGGGATTCACATAAGGCAATTCTATGTCTTGTCATATTTTGGTTAAACTATCCCCAATTCAATGGAATTGCAACCCTCTGCATGCACAGTGCATTCTTCCATCACATGTACAGCTGATTCTCAAGATCTTGCACACTAATGAGATGCTATTGAGCCCACACTACTACACTGTCTGAGCCAAGGACGACATGCTTTCTGCTAAGTTTTGATTACAATACTGGGTGGGGTGAATATATTTTATATGGCATACATGATTTTTGTTAACTAGTAAATAGTAGCATACAGCAAAGTGTGTTTAAATAATTTCTAATTTAACGATTTCTGCTAGTTAGTTTTTGCTACCATGTGGGTTTTAGCTTGCTTGAGTCTGCTAACTGAGGAGTGTTAATTCACCTGGTTCCATACATGTTTAATTTTAAAAATTTTATCTTACAAAGGAGTTGTTTAATCTAACTGCTGAACTATATATCTGTACATGGAATTGTATTTTTATTTTTTATCTTTACAGGAAAATTCTGCGGGCACTATCTGATGTGTGGAGACATTTCACTGCAGCTAATGTTGAAGGAAAAGCTGTGTACAGCGCTCACAACAAGCAACCCCTGACAAAGGTCGCTCTACTCCCATTCGAGGTGAAAATGATGAATCAGACACCTTATCGATAGCAACAGCTCATTGTCCTCCTGGAATCAGAAGTTTTTTTTACTCAATGGAGGAACATAGTCCGATAAATGTTGATTAATGTCTTGCTCATGCTGTTTATGCAACTGGTTCACCTATGATGCTCACAGGCAATGTGTATTGGAAGAGATTTCTGAATGTTCTGCGCTCAGCATAGACCTGTCACACATGTCATACACATGTTGTCATCATGTCTGACAGTCTCCTGGAGGGGAAGGAGTATCTCCAAGAAATGGCCATATCACAGTCTGCCGATATGGACAGCCCCATCAAGAGGATCTTCCTGTAAGCAGCCCGAAACTCCTGAAACCTATTGCAGCAGCCATTGCACGGATTGAGGGAGAAAATGCCATCCTGTCTGCTGTCAGAGAAGAAATCCATACTGCCCTGCCCACTTCACTGTTGCTCCAAGCAGAGGAAACTGCAATTCTGAAATACATCAAAAAGCGTGAAGACTTCTGCCTGATGCCCATACACGCCACAGCATACATGTTGGACCCCAAGTATGCTGGCAAGAGCATCCTGTCTGGTGCAGAGATCAAGAAGGCCTATGGTGTCATCACTACCATGTCTCGCCACTTTGGCCTGGATGAGGGCAAGGTTCTTGGCAGTCTGGCGAAGTACACTTCCAAGCAAGAGCTTTGGGATGGAGATGCAATATGGCAGTCATGCCAACATATCTCATCAGCCACCTGGTGGAAGGGACTTTGTGTATCTGAAACTCTTTCCCCTGTTGCCTCAATCATCCTCCAAATCCACCAACATTAGCCGCCTCAAGAGCGCAACTGGTCCTTGTTTGGGAACACACACACCAAAGCACGCAACAGGCTGACCAATACAAGGGTGGAAAAATTGGTGGCCATCCGGGCAAATTTGAGGCTTTTTGAGCCTGATAACGAGCCACCGTCAACAAGGTTGAAAAGTGACAGTGAAAATGAGGCCTCAGTCTGATGTTCAAGAGGTGGACATTGAGGAGGTCCAGGGAGAAGACATGGAAGCTAGAGAGGAAGATAAACCAAAGCTTTAGTTTCTAGACTATCATTTTACAGATGTACAGTTGAAGTCTGAAGTTTACATAAACAAGTTTTAATGACTCCTAAGTGTTTCAACTACTCCACAAATGTCTTGTGAACAAACTATAGTTTTTGCAAGTCGGTTAGGACATCTACTTTGTGCATGGCACAAGTAATTTTTCCAACAATTGTTTACAGACAGATTATTTCACTTATAATTCACTGTATCACAATTCAAGTGGGTCAGAAGTTTACATACACTAAGTTGACTGTGCCTTTAAACAGCTTGGAAAATTACATAAAATGATGGCATGGCTCTAGAAGCTTGACAGGCTAAATGACAATCTGAGTCAATTGCAAGTGTACCTATGGATGTATTTCAAGGCCTACGTTCTAACTCAGTGCCTCTTTGCTTGACATCATGGAAAAATCAAAACAATAGTACGCAAGTATAAACACCATGGGACCACGCAGCCATCATACCACTCAGGAAGGAGACGCGTTCTGTCTCCTAGAGATGAACGTACATTGGTGCGAAAAGTGGAAATCAATCCCAGAACAACAGCAAAAGACCTTGTGAAGATGCTGGAGGAAACAGGTACAAAAGTATTGTTATCCACAGTAAAACAGGTCCTATATAACCTTAACCTGAAAGCCAGCTCAGCAAGGAAGAAGCCACTGCTCCAAAACCGCCATTAAAAAGTCAAGACGACGGTTTGCAACTACACATGGGGACAAAAATCGTAATTTTTGGAGAAATGTCCTCTGGTCTGATGAAAAAAAAACAGAACTGTTTGGCCATAATGGCCATCGTTCTGTTTGGAGGAAAAAAGGGAGGCTTGCAAGCCGAAGAACACCATCCCAACCGTGAAGCATGGGGGTGGTAAGCATCATGCTGTGGGGGTGCTTTGCTGCAGGAGGTACTGGTGCACTTCACAAAATAGATGGCATCACGAGGAAATGACAATTATGTGGATATATTGAAACAACATCTCAAGACATCAGTCAGGAAGTTAAAGCTTGGTCGCAAATGGGTCTTCCAAATGGACAATGACCCCAAGCATACTTCCAAAGTTGTGGCAAAATGGCTTAAGGACAACAAAGTCAAGGTATTGGAGTGGCCATCACAAAGCCCTGACCTCAATCCTATATAACATTTGTGGGCAGAACTGAAAAAGTGTGTGAAAACAAGGAGGCCTACAAACCTGACTCAGTTACACCAGCTCTGTCAGGAGGAAGGGTCCAAATTTCACACAACTTATTGTTGAAAGCTTGTGGAAGGCTACCCGAAACGTTTGACCCAAGTAAAACAATTTAAAGGCAATTCTACCAAATACCAATTGAGTGTATGTAAACTTCTGATCCACTGGGAATGTGATGAAATAAATAAAAGCTGAAATAAATCATTCTCTCTACTGTTATTCTGACATTTCACATTATTAAAATAAAGTTGTGATCCTAACTGACCTAAAATAGGGAATTTTTACTAGGATTAAATGTCAGGTTGTGAAAAGCTGAGTTTAAATGTATTTGGCTAAGGTGTATGTAAACTTCCAACTTCAACTGTATGTTCAAAAAGTTTTTGGGAGATGTGATGGATCATTGGGGATCATTCAATATTCCCTTTCTTTTGTTGTTCATTGAAATCATCCTATGTGAAGAGTCGACTCATTTAATTAAAGTTAAATTCGTAACTGAATTGTTTTTTTATTGGAAGGATTTAGTCATTTGCAATTATGTCTACTTATGATAAGGTAAAAGGTTTATGTTTCCGTCTCCATATGATATGGTAAATATACAGTGGGGCAAAAAATTATTTAGTCAGCCACCAATTGTGCAAGTTCTCCCACTTAAAAAGATGAGAGAGGCCTGTCATTTTCATCATAGGTACGTACACTTCAACTATCACAGACAAAAAGAGAAGAAAAAAAATCCAGAAAATAACATTGTAGGATTTTTTATGAATTTATTTGCAAATTATGGTAGAAAATAAGTATTTGGTCAATAATAAAAGTTTCTCTCAATACTTTGTTATATACCCTTTTTTGGCAATGACAGAGGTCAAACGTTTTCTGTAAGTCTTCACAAGGTTTTCACACACTGTTGCTGGTATTTTGGCCCATTCCTCCATGCAGATCTCCTCTAGAGCAGTGATGTTTTGGGGCTGTTGCTGGGCAACACGGACTTTCAACTCCCTCCAAAGATTTTCTATGGGGTTGAGGTCTGGAGACTGGCTAGGCCACTCCAGGACCTTGAAATGCTTCTTACGAAGCCATTCCTTCGTTGCCCGGGCGTGTGTTTGGGATCATTGTCATGCTGAAAGACCCAGCCACGTTTCATATTCAATGCCCTTGCTGATGGTAGGCTTGTGATCATTTTTTGACCCCACGGGGTGAGATCTTGCGTGGAGCCCCAGATCGAGGGAGATTATCAGTGGTTTTGTATGTCTTCCATTTCCTAATAATTGCTCCCACGGTTGATTTCTTCAAACCAAGCTGCTTACCTATTGCAGATTCAGTCTTCCCAGCCTGGTGCAGGTCTACAATTTTGTTTCTGGTGTCCTTTGACAGCTCTTTGGTCTTGGCCATAGTGGAGTTTGGAGTGTGACTGTTTGAGGTTGTGGACAGGTGTCTTTTATACTGATAACAAGTTCAAACAGGTGCCATTAATACAGGTAACGAGTGGAGGACAGAGGAGCCTCTTAAAAAATAAGTTACAGGTCTGTGAGAGCCAGAAATCTTGCTTGTTTGTAGGCGACCAAATACTTATTTTCCACTATAATTTGCAAATAAATTCATTAAAAATCCTACAATGTTATTTTCTGGATTTTTTTCTTCTCTTTTTGTCTGTGAAAGTTGAAGTGTACCTATGATGAAAATTACAGGCCTCTCTCATCTTTTTAAGTGGGAGAACTTGCACAATTGGTGGCTGACTAAATACTTTTTTGCCCCACTGTATCCAATGCAAAAAACATCTACATTTAAATTCCCATATATTCCCATTAATTCCCATATATTCCCATGGAAAGTTTCCACTTCTGAATATTCCCAAAAACGTGAAACCCTACTTAAAACAATAAAAGGCTACTCTAAAATGTGTAGTTTTGTCACACAACGCCACAGATGCCTCAAGTTTTGAGGGAGCATGCAAAAGGCATTCTGACTTGCAGGAATGTCCACCAGAGCTGTTGCCAGAGAATTGAATGTTAATTTCTCTACCATAAGCTGCTTCCATCATAGTTTTAAAGAATTTAGCAGTATCCAACCGGCCTCACAACCGCAGACCACGTCTAACCATGCCAGCCCAGGATCTCCACATCCGGGTTCTTCACCTGTGAGATCATCTTAGATCAGCCACCAGGTTAGCTGATGAAACTGAGGAGTATTTCTGTCTGTAATAATGCCCTTTTGTGAGGAAAGACTCATTCTGATTAGCTGGCCCTGGCTCCCCAGTGGGCTCCCCATGGCTGCGCCGCCGCCATGTGAAATCCATAGATGAGGGCTTAATCTATTTATTTCAATTGACTGATTTCCTTATATGAACTGTAACTCAGTAAAATCACGGAGTATATATTTTTGTTCAGTATACATATATTTTAGTTGATACGACTATATTCTGATCATCAGAACATTATATCTCCAAAAATTATACATCTAAAAAGGGTGTCAGACCTGATCCCTGCCTGTTTCATTATATTACTATGAGTTCATTTTAGTATACTGTAAATTAACCGTATGCTTTCAGTTGAGCGTACTAGCTCTTTGCCCGTCTACCGGAAGTTAATATTGTTGCTATGCGACCTCTTGCTAGCTAGTTAGCATAACAATTTACTAGTTAGATATTTTACGACTTCGGGTAAATTCAATGTGGAGTGCGATTGTAAATTCAGAGCGTTGTTAGATTGTCCGTTTGTAAATTCATGGTGTACACTGGAGAAGTAGAGTTGAATTTGAGCATTATGACCATACAACTGCAGTCAAGCACCCAAGCTAACACTGGCTAGCTTGCTAGCTACTTCCAGACACAAATAAGAGTGACCACCCTGACCATTTTACTCGCCCTAGCAAAGCTGGTTAGGAAGTTATGTTATCCAGAGCGTCGGTGACTAACTGTGTTGCTGGCAAAATTGTAATTGTGCCTTTGGCAGATGTGTACTGACACCGACCATATTCAACAGGAGTTGAGCGCTCATAAATTCATTATTCTGCGCTCGAGTACACTCAGATGAGAGTGCCCTGAAATCGGAGTATATAGTCAGAGCAAATTTATGAACGCACCCGACTGACTATACCATTTAGCTAAGCTAAGAGGGAATAATCAAGTCAATAAACGTTGGGTAGTTAGTTAGATAACCCCTAGTTAACATACTGGCAAGTTTGATGTATAAGTGGCGAACTAACATACTGGTAGAGACTGCTGTAATTATATGCTATAAGGACATGCGTAAGGACAGTGTAGCTAACAAATTGTCAGCCAACATAACGTGTAACGTAACTTATTTGAAAAGTCATTACTTTATTACATTGCTCAACATTTTCTTAACATTTGTCATCATCAGTTAAAGTAATGAATTTGCATCTGCTCTCGTACTTCAACTGCATATTTTCCATCATCTTCTTCAAATCTGAAAATGACATATAGCCACTCCTATTTCCTGAAGAATTGCGTTATGGGCCCAAAATATGGAAATAGTGTCCTCTGCGCGTATACTTCATATTTTGGCGAATTTAGTACGACATCCGGGAACTTTTGTCATAATAACTATATCCATACTATGACCAATAAGCATACTACATACTCAATTCACTCACAAATAGTTCAGTTAGATTGAGTATTCAAACACAGCTCAAGAGTTCCTTCCCAGCTAGAAGTGAACTGTGAAGGCGTTTGCATACCTGTCCAGGCATGGTGAGATTTTGCAGGCATCTGCAATGTAATCTGGCAGGTACACCTCTTTTGATTCTGTTCACCTGCTCAGATGTTACTGCCACATGCCAGATCTTACAAAGACTGGATAGGTATTTTACATGTCAAATAACCACATCGTATGTAATAGCAATCTGCTTCCCGACGGCACAGTAGATGTAGTTGACGCATGCAACATTGAGCAGTGGAAAGAAACCTGTTGTGTGGCAGGTGCTATACTTTACTAGCTAATTAGCCCAATTGAGCAACTACTCATGCCACAGCAGTGTCATGTCCTGGAGAGTCAATGGACTCTCTTTCTCTAGTTGGCTTCAGAATTTGAATAGCATACATTGAAGATAACATCACTAGGCTTCGCATTTAGTATTAACGTTACTCTTTGTAACTACAGTAGTTAGCTAACTGACCGCTAGTGTGTGGATGGTTCATCATCCTAAAACCGAGTTGGTGGATTGATTCCATGATATGCAGCTGGCCACCTGCAGTAGCCATTGAATGAACACTCCGTACGCCAATGTAGTATCACAGTTAATGTCTCCAAATGTGACCAAACAAACACTAATGTGCAATTAGTTGAAGTAGCTAGGTAATACAGAGGAGAAAACATCTTACTCTATTGCCAATGCTAACCGTGTCTATTCTTTGTTGTAGGACGCTTTCTTGATTCCGCTCACCCTCACATTTACACGGCTGTGGTTCCAGCATTTCTTGCATATTATCGTATAGAATATCCTAAAAGTGACTCGTCGTTTCTTCCTTAAATGGTAATGTCTCCGTTTCAATGTGCAATAGTCGCGTGTTTGTTGTCATCAACTGACATTATCAAATCAAAACATTGAAAGTGAAAGCAAGCATGCTGTCAAAAAACATATCCGGTGTTTAAAGTGATCGTTTCCGGTATGACGTCAAGTTCAAGTTTGTATTTTTCTCTCTCCGAATGTGTTTTTTTGCACCTATTGGATACGTCCGTAGAAGGATTCTGTCTGGTACAATGTATGTAAAATATGTTGCAATATGAAACAGCTCAAAAGCTATTTTGGACGCTGCCAGGTACATTTAACTAGATCGTAATAATACGGAATCAAGTAGGACTCCATCTCCCATAGTCCTCGAGACTTGCAAATACTGTAATGGAGATCCCCAGCAGTCGTATGACATGAAGTTCTTCACCTTAATAAAACCAGAGGACGTAGCTACATCCCCAGCATGATTGGTATGTGAGAAAGTTGTAGTGAGTTCTAGGTTATTTTGTGAATAACAGCATTTCCACGAACCCGTGATGCCTTGTGCATGAGATAGTTGTTTTTGTGCCTGGCTTGCTATTGGTCAGTTGACAATATAACAAGCTGCTGTTTTGTACAATAGCCCATATGTGTGTACACGAGAGTTGCATTCATCCTTACAAGATGTACTATCACCTTGCTGGGTTATAATTTTATAAGGTGAACAGCTCTACTACATGTTCACGTGAACATACAGCTGACACTGTCAAATCCACGCCACGTGCCAGCCAATGACAGATACATTGTAGCCAGATGTTCTGGGCCAGGTTTTTTGATGGTGTTTGAGTGACAGCACACCATGAATTAACCACTATCTGGCAACATGTTTCATACTTTAATCTTCCTTTTATTCCTATCAATACAAGGTCAAGTATAGGACAAAGATGATATATTTTCAGGGTGTTCAGATTTCTGCAAAAGGTCTAAGTCTATACCTGTTGCTAAGTTATCAAAATGGTGTCACTCAGTTGCCTATTATTTTCAAACACTTTGTTTGGAGGGCCAGAAGGTGTTTCTTCGGTCGATTTCTAAGGTTTAGTTTTACTGACACTTCTACTCCTAGAATATGAAGGAAGACTGTTGTCATCTCGGAGCAAACAGAAAATCGAGAGATGCTCTCAAGAAATGTCTCGGATAAACTTCGCTAAACCTGAAGGCAAGAGCAACATTAATCTGAGGTATATCTCCAGAGAATTAAATAGCCTTTCCATCCTCTTGAATTGTCAGATTTTGAGAAGCTCGGGAGTGAAGGTCTGAGGAAGACGGATCGATTGTGTCTTGAGTCTCCGGCCCATCAACTCTGAGACTGTCTCAGGCTCACACATCCCCAGGAGATGGGGTTTGGTTTGAGCTGGCTGAATGGTGCTCGTCTAGTAATAAGTTGCACTAGGCCTATAGAGGGAAGGGGATGAGAGGGAGTGTTGAAGGGAGGGAAAAGTCATCATCTAGGAAATCTGAAGGGCCAATATTTCTCTCATGTTGATGATCGTGCACGCCGGGGCCCCAGAACTAGGTCTATCACAAGAAAACAGACCTTTATTATGGGGAATGTCATTATATTCATGTGAAACGGGTATTTTTAAATCACCTTGATAATACAGCAAGTTGTAATTATAGCTGAGTCTGCATTAGGAAGATATCTTGCTCATATGATATTAAAATGCAAATGACTAAATTTATGTGTATATATATATATATATATATATATATATTAGTCTAGGCATAAACAACATGTCCCATGTGGCTCAGTTGGCAGAGCATGGCATTTGCAACGCCAGGAGTGTGGGTTTGATTACCACGGGGGGACCAGTACAAAAGTTTGAACATTTATGCACTCACTACTCTAAGTGGCTCTGGATAAGAGCGTCTGCTAAACGACTAAAGTGTAAAAATGTAAACAACACAGGAGAGGGGAATCAAACACACCTGGACTACCTGCCTTGTGAATTGCCAAATCCTTACCAATTGCCGTAGGCTATGTCTTTCTAGCGGAGCAGGACTGTGTGGCAGTAGGTATTGAGTCTGAGCGGTGCTACTCCAAGGGGCCAGAGAAGTCTGCGATAGAGGCTGAGGAGAGCGAGAGGGAGAGACGCCAGTGTACTCCTGGGACAGGCGAGAGAGGGGTCAGGATTATTTACTCGCTCTGTTTGGAGACCAAGGAGAGAATAAATTGCTATTGATTTTTGGATTGTTGCAGCTAAGTATCTTTCTTGCCTTTGCATTGACTCCAGGCCAAGAATAATTTTCTTTTAATATGTATCCACATTCGCTTTCTGCGTTTCTCTTGTGATTCCATTGCAGTGGTGTGTTGTCATTTCCTTCACGTTGAGTTCAGCAGTCTTGTGAACGTAGGCCTTTGCCAAAGAGTGTACACTAGAGTGTGGCAGGTTAGAGTTTCCAGTGGAGAAGGAGTGAATGTGTGGGTTTTAGACAGACTAATTATGACTACAGACTAGTTAACTCAGCCACGACAAGCTAGACTCCCACTGATTCAAATCAAAGTTAATCGGCTGCACACGCAGTTTAGCAGATATTATAACGTAATGTAATGTAATGTAATGTAATGTCAAGCAATATCAATGATTTGACAGCCCTCGACCCAAACAAACTGCACATGGTAGATCATAAGCTGTGTTCTAGCCCTGAACTTGTATAATCTTTGGGGCCATGGAATGACTGGGTAGGAGTGTAACAAGGTATTTGCCTACTTTAACATATGTTTAACAATATTATCTGGATAGGTGTATGATAATGAGTGGGTGAAAGGGCATCTTTCGTCAAAGATCCAAGGGATATCAGACATGCAGCATGTCCTTCCTCAAAAATGAATGTTATGCCCCTTTTGTTAAAAGTCCTAATTGTGTATTTCATTCCTTGACCCCCATGGTTGGTTGGGAGTAAAACAAACACTAGTGACACAAAGGCAACGGCTTTTGGAGAAAATATGTGGAGTTTCAAATGGCGTCCGTTATAACCACACATTTACATTCAATAGGTCTTTTAGCTCTTTATCTGAATTCCGATGTGTTTTTATTCCCATTTATTGCTTTCACTGGAGGCACAGAGGAAGAGGATCTTGAGAAATCTGGGCATCAGTGTGTGATGGCAGAAAGGAAATTGGTGTGTCAATCACAAGTTTTCATATCTCCAAAGCTGGCTGTCATGAAAAGGAGGCAGCGAGAGAGACATGGTTGAAAGAAATGGATTGAGAGAGCAGGAGGGAGAGAAGGAGCAAGCGGTACACAGAAGAATGAGCAGCAGTGGTCAGAAAGGGACAGTTACTCCGATAGGGCTGGCGCAGTGTTAGTGCCTAATTGCCTCTGGAAAAGATAGAAGCCTCTCGGAAATCCAAGAGGATAATGACTGTATTACTGTCAATCAATGTTGAATGCGAGGTAAATACACGGTCACCAGGCTGAAGGGAAGAAACCCAAATCCTCAATGGTTTTCAATGGGTTTGTATCACCCCTTGTCTTTGCCAGGTCCTGGTATTGCCCCACTGAGATGATGCCAAGGTCACCTTGGTGGGGTGTGGAGGGACGGTAGGAGAGTCTCATGATAGAGCTTTGTGTGTAGTTTTGCGCGTTGCTCCAGGAGTCTAGGTCATTGTAGTTCAATTGTTGATTTTCTGCCTCAAGCACAAAAACATACAGCACATCCCCACAGGACATGCTCTCTCATAATGTGTGTGTGTGTGTGTGTGTGTGTGTGTGTGTGTGTGTGTGTGTGTGTGTGTGTGTGTGTGTGTGTGTGTGTGTGTGTGTGTGTGTGTGTGTGTGTGTGTGTGTGTGTGTGTGTGTGTGTGTGTGTGTGTGTGTGTGTGTGTGTGTGTGCAAGCCAGTTCCTGATCTAGAGTTCTTTTACTGTTGGGGACTCCAGTCCTTTTCCTCTAAGCACATCTCTCTTTGAGTCATTTTCCCTGAATCAATGCTTTATTGTTTAGTCAATGATTAGACCCCGAATGATTTAAAGCGTCAGTGCCGCTGGCGAATGAATGGCCACCTGAAACTCAACCGGTGCCTTTCACCGAACGCCGCAGTTTCTAATGAAAAGCCGCAGATGGGGTCTGGGAAAACAAATTCTGGCTGAAATTGGAATTGGTTACAGTGGCTCTCATGCAAATATGTACCGCCAGCAGCCACAGCGCTAATAACAGGGAAGTGGCAAGGGCGCAGGTGAGATGGCTGCCACAGAGAAATGAAATGGAGATGGAAGGAGGAGAGGGGAAATGGGGGAGGCAGGCAATATGGATCTGAAAGATCAGGGGAATGAGTAGGAACACCTGGCCTTTTGCTGATACCCCTGGGCTTCTATCCAGCTAATATAGTACAGCCTACCTTTTCAGTACGCACTCTGCCTCTCTGAGTTGTTCAGGGGTTTCAGTGGAGTGTTCACAGACCAGAGAAGTGCTTTTATCTGCAGTTTTGTTTCAGAATTACATTGTTTGATGAAGGGTCAATGTGCACTTGTTCTCTACATGGCTTGTTATCTGGACAATATTCTGATTGGCATCGACATCAACAACATATCTGGATGATCAATATGGAGAATGTGACTTTGCTCTACCTTAGCGACTCTGTCTACCTCTCTGACAGAGCCCAGCCATGTGTACATGCGTTTGTCGCTCTGCCCCACTTGAGGTGCTGCAGGTGGCAGACGCAGGCTGATTACCATTGTTAATGACTTCCCTCTGTCTCTGTCCCCGTCAGATGGAGCTATGACAGGCAGCTTGGCAGAGCCAGACGGCACAGTCGAAGCAACTACAGCAACAGAGGGCTCACATAAGAACTTGTTACATTTGTTATTCTTCTAAACATCAATTTTTATCATATTTTCATTGAATTTGCCAAGTACAGTTTCTATCATTACTGATATCTGCTGATGAAAATAACCTAGAAATCATTTTTTATTGTATCATTTCTTTGCATTTTCTGTTCCTGTTGTGGTAGACCCACAGAACACACAAAGCAATCTTAGCTTCTTCATCTTTGTGCTATTGGTAGAACGTGACACTGCTTGCCTAGTGAGGTAATGCAGCCAGCCAGTGTTCCAATAAACCAGCAGACGTACAGTACTATCACACCATATCTGTCCCAAATAGCTACACCTCTGCTCACTGTGTGTACACAGACCCAATACAGCTTCGCTGCAGTCTTATCTCCAGGCATACTTATTTATCTCCATCCCTTGGTATTGTATGGGGATGTAGTCTGGCCACATATTGCAATGGGGGGGATGGTGGTATTCCTGGAGGCTCCATTCTGCAGACATGGCCGCTTCCTCCAAATGTAATAAGCGAGGACAGATGGAGGGGGGGGGGGGTTATTTCCTGGCTTTCATGCACCGGGGTCGGGTTTGCGGTGGGGGCAGCTGACGAACGGGTGCTGCGCTCCAGAATCCACCCGACCGTTGATCTAAGAGAGAATCCTCCAGTGGACAGTCACCTGGCACTGGCCCCATAGCTGCTGCTAGCCTCCACGATGGATAGCCCGGTCCTGAACCGGGCTCATCGTACACTACCGTACAGCAACGCTCCACAGCACCCGTCAGACATGACCAAATGCTGCACCTGACTGTACTAGCTATCAGGATAAGGCTCAAGAAATGAGGGAGGTGGAGGGAGAAAAGCTCTTAGCCCCAGTGTTGGATGGGAATTTATTCTCTTAATTGCTCAAAGTGAGTTCTGGAATTGAGGAATCCATCTTCTTTATAGTTATGTGCGGGGGAAATTCGGACCTATGGGGTTGGCAGTATTTTACGGCGGTTTTGCCAGGGCCATTTGGGTGCTTTATCCCTAATCAATAGGAAGAAGAAAGTAGTGACGTGGTCAGTGCACTCGTAAAGGAGACAGGTGGCTCAGCCAAGCCCTCTGATAGCATTGCATTCGCGTCTGGAGAGCCTAACAGGGCCCCTTTGGGAAACTGCACTGGGTTTAACTCCCTGGAGCGATCAAGTCCTGGGCTGCTGTCGTTAGGATGAAGGGAGTCCTTTTACAGAGACATTTTCAACTCCCTGCCTTCTCCACATAGCAGCTTTACTCTTCCTCCCTCTTCAACCCCCCCCCCCCCAGTCGATCTCTCCCTCTCCTCTCACATCATCTCTCCTCTCACCTCCCTCCTGCACTAAAGAGTCCCCAGACCCATTTCCCTCCGATGCAGCAGTTGAGAGTTGAGCCAATCTGTCTTCATATTTCTGCCTGTGTGCGGTCCGTATTGATCTGGCCGCCTGCCACTCCGCCCAGACACAAAGCATTGGCTGGCCGTGATACCCTCCCTGCCCCGCTCCTGCCCCCTTGGTCTGAGTGACATCGCATCTCTCTGCCTCTCTCTTTTTGAATTACTGTCATGGGACATTAACAGTAAATAACACACATTTCGTGATGCATAGAGTGGTTTTGACAGTTGGATTTTTCTCCAGTCTAGATTGTCCCGCCATCTCTTTCTCTCTCTTCTTATTATGTGAAAATGCCTGTTTTGGGAATGGAAGTATTGGTGTTCTTCTCTGTGCATCCCAGCCAGGTTTGTGGAACTATGTTGTGAGTTGTTAGCCTTCCAGTGAGCTCTCTGCTTGGTAATCCAGCCTGGTGGAGGTGGTGCTACATGATTGCATTCTGTCACTCTTCCTCCCCAGACTGAGAACTCTGGTAACCTGTGCACGTTATGGCCCCATCACCAAACTGACAGCTTCTGTGATGGAACATGACAAAGGAGGAATTTACTCATTTGTTAGCCACTTGGATTGGGATGCAAAACAATGAGAGACATTATGGAAATCTCAGTGACGGGACAAATTAGAATCAGCCCTTTTCCTCATTCACTTTGGGCCATAGCTCGGACTGGATTGGCTGTAGTGCTGCCAGAGATCAGTCAACCGAGAGACGGTTGTGTCATAGTGGTCATTGTTGATGTTGCTCTGACTTGAGGTACTGTAGTCTCTTCTGTGTAGATAAATCAGGTATGTGATGTGATGTAGCATGGGTTCAAACGGATAGCGTAATGGTGTCTGTCCACTTTCTTGTTACAATCTCAGAAGGTTTTGTAGTATATTTGTCTCAGAATAATGTTGCAGAAACACTTCTAAAGGGAATGTCGCACATTGGCAGCAAGCAATCACCTAACTGAGTCAACTCCTTAAGCACCAAATGGAAGAATACCTTTTTTTTCTCCTCAGTCATTAAATCTGAAACTAAAACGATCTAAATTCCTGTAATAACTATGATTAATTCTGCGTTCCCATGACTACTCCACACTGTGTATGTGTTAGTGTGTGTACAAGATGTTTCTGTGTATGCTTAGCTTACGTGTATGTGTCAGTGGGTGTATTCAATGTGTGGGTAATTCTGCTGTAACGGAATTATGCTGAGACTCAGGTTTTTCACTTTAAAATGTATGCCAAACTAGACCCATTGATTTCAAAGTTGAACAACTCTATGCACACGGACTTCTTTTAACAATTTTCACAGAACATTTTACATAAATACATTTACAGGAAGAACTATGCAGATACAAAGTTTGGTGACAGAATACAATTGAGGGACATTTGACCATAATCAATGTTATCAAACTTTGCACCTGCACAGTTATTCCTGTAAATGTGTTTTTGTCAAATCTTCTGTTTTTGTTTGGCATACAGTACCATTGTAGAATAAAAAAGTTTGGACACCTAATTATTCAAGGGTTTTTCTTTATTTTCTACATTTTCTACTAGAATAATAGGGAATATATCAAAACTATGAAATGGCACATATGGAATCATGTAATAACCAAAAAAGTGTTAAAGAAATCAAAATATATTTGAGATTCTTCAAAGTCGCCACCCTTTGCCTTGAGGACAGCTTTGCACACTCATGGCATTCTCTCAACCAGCTTCATGAGGCATGCTTTTCCAGCAGTTTTGATGTCTTCACTATTATTCTACAATGTAGAAAATAGTCTAAATAAAGAAAAACCCTTGAATGAGTAGGTGTGTCCAAACTTGACTGGTACTGTACATTTTTTAAGTGAAAAATCGGACACTCAACGTAATTTCGTTATCGTGGAATTGCCTATGTGTGTATGCTTAGTCTATATGCTTTTGTGTGTGTGTGCTCACTTGTCTATTCACCTCGCATCATTATGTATTCCTTCAACCACACACATACAAACACACACAACATACACACTTACACCTGGATTGTGTGTTGTAGTAGAGTCTGGAGGGCACCGTGTTGTAAAATGTTTTTTTAATGTTTAAAAAGGATATTATTATGTATATTACTGCCTTCATTTTTACTGTGCCCCAGTAAGAGTGGGGATCCATAATAAATACATATCAAAACCAGTGTGTGTTTAAACATGCCTAAGTAGTCTACACATCTCCATTGGCTCATAATTTCCAATTTGATTGCAGACATTTCCCCGATCAGCCATTTTACAGTCCTGAATGTATCTCCTTGCCTCTAGGGGCTCTGAAAAGGTTGACTCATTTCAATTAAAATAATAAATAGAAATGATAGCAGGAAAGAATACCTTTGCTCCAAATCTCACTCATCTTAATGAAGGGTTCGGGGATTTTCATATTGGCTTAGCCGGCTGAATGTTAAAATCCTGTTTCTTTGTTTTCTCCTGTCTATCATCTGTTCTCCCTGATTCCCGTTATTTCTCCTCATGTCCTCTCTTGTTCTCTCTCCTCTGGACCCACTTTCCCTCTCTTTCTTCTCCACTTCCACTGTCTGTCCACCTCCTCTTCTGTGTTAAGGTCCCCTATGTCTAGCTTATCGCCTTTTTATTCTCTTCTCTGCTCTCTGACCCCTTAGGCCTCTTGTCTCATTCTCTTTTTGCCTCTTTTGACACAAGCATCTATTTCTCTCTCTCTCTCTCTCTCTCTCTCTCTCTCTCTCTCTCTCTCTCTCTCTCTCTCTCTCTCTCTCTCTCTCTCTCTCTCTCTCTCTCTCTCTCTCTCTCTCTCATTCTCAAGCTTCATTCTCTGTTTATTGTTCACAATTGTCTCTGAGTTATCTCACCAGTCTCTCCTCTCTCTGTCTCTCCAGTGTATGTAAGGTTTAACTCCAGCCATGGCTTCCCAGTGGAGCTAGAGGAGGGGGCCAGCATCGCAGTGCTGAAGGAGAAGGTGGGGAGGCTGCAGGGGGTACAGCCGGAGCAGCTGAGAGTCATCTTTGCTGGCAGAGAGCTGCTCAGCGACTGTACCCTTCAGGTAAGGCCATCATTCTCCCATTTCACTCGACCCTGTCTTTTTGACTGTGCTGTGTGTGTGTGTGTGGTTATCTGTATAGCAATTAGTGGTAGGGTGTGTCTTTTTGTTTACTCATGCCCTAATTTCCCCACCACACGCTTACACATGGGTGCACACACTCACACCTTCACTCTCTACACAGTGTTTCCGGTGAAGGCTAGAAGCCTGGCATTCTCTCCCCATCCTGACTCTCAACAGTGTAAACAGAGCCTGGGGATCCCGTGAACTTTAGTCCACAGTGCTTCATTAAATTTGACTATCTTAATTATGCATCAAAACAGTCAGGATCACAGGGAGCGGCTGGGGAGCCAGGCACACACACTCCCCACTCTGACTCCCGACTGTGTCTCTCCAGTCAGTTCTGCTGTCTCTGCACATTTTATACCTGAGCTCCATTTCCCCCTGATAGATTGCTCCTGAGGCTGGAGTAAGTGTGGGTCTCAGCTTTTGATGGTGGTGCTAGCACAGTGGGGGTGTAGCGTTGTGACTCGACTCTGCCCCCTGGAGTATAATTGAGACACTGTGTGTTTGTCAGCCTGTGTACGGAATGGCTTTGTCTGTCCCCAAGGGTTTGGGGCGAATAAAGGGTCTCAAAGCATTGAGTGAAGCATGAGGGCACAAAGTTATTGAGAATGACGTGGAGACGCACCCATCACTCTCTCATTGGTTGTGTCTGGACCAATGATTCATGTGTTTCAGTTGACATGAAGGCGACTAGTGTGTGTGTTTACTGTACGTCATTCAGCAGACACGAAGATGACCCTTTCTGTGCGTGTTTCCAGTTTTGGCTCTAGGTGTATGCTTACTTTCTCAGTCATTTATATTGGTTGAATTTTGAACTACATTTGTGAAGCGGGAATACCATTCATAGCAAATAACTGAGGGCAAGGAATGGATCAGTTTTTGCACTCAAGCTCGGTTGAAATAGCAAAATGTTCTCAGTTTGATGCTTTGATCAATAAATCCCTAATGTGCTCGCTGATTTACTCACCTTCTTCTTGAGTAATGATGCTAGATTATTTTACTGGTGCTTATTAAGATGTGCTTTTAAATGATAATGATAAGTAAGCCTATACAGAATATACACACACACACACACACACACACACACACACACACACACACACACACACACACACACACACACACACACACACACACACACACACACACACACACACACACACACACACACACACACACACACACACACACACACACACACACACACACAGAGAGTATAAGAGCAAGTGAGAACACCTAGTCCTTAACATCTCCAAATGGCACCAGATATGAAACCATTCCAGCATTAAATCCTTCCTTCTTGTTCTGCTTGGCCTGGGCCTGGGCCTGATTTCCCAAAAGCAATTTAAGGCTACATTCATTGTTAATACCTTCATAGGAGCATCGTTAAGTCTCTGAGCTGTTTCCCAAAAAACATCGTAATTAACGTTGCACTTGGAAACGCTCGTGATCTAACGCCTGCCTCTGACCACTCGTAGAACAGCTAACATGCTGACCACACCGCTCACGTTACCAAATAAATGTACACATACAGTACCAGTCAAGTTTGGACACACCTAGTCTTTCAAGGGTTTTCTTTATTTGTACCATTTTCTAATTTTCTAATAGAATAATAGTGAAGACATCAAAGCTTTGAAATAACACATATGGAATCATGTAGTAACCAATAAAGTGTTAAACATATCAAAATATATTTTATATTTGAGAATCTTCAACCGTAACCACCATTTGCCTTGATGACAGCTTTGCACAAAAATCCTTGAAGGAGTAGGTGTGTCCAAACTGGTCCCGCCTCTCCCATCTCCTCATTGGTTTTTAGGAGCATAGACCCACATGGGTGATTGGAAACTGACCTGAGGTCCACACTCCATTCAGTGGTGGAAATGCACCTCAAAGTTGGTTGCCAACTGCCATATAAAGTCCACAGGAGAAGATATTACTGGAAACCCTTTTATCTGTGAATTAATTGTCAGAGTAAAATTGTACAAAGATACAGGGAAAAAAAGGACTTTGTGCATTTCAGGTAAAATAACAAACCAATGTTTATATCCCAGGACAAATTAGCTACCAACATAAAGCTAGCTAGCTAAATGTCCATGAATGTTTCATGTGTTTCAACCTGTCCACAAATGAATATTGTTGGTTCAGAGTTCGTCTTGATTTTTCAACCTGCTGTCCTGATCGTGTCTGGTGTGGATGTACAAAATCAGCATGATGACGGACGCACGCGCATGCTTTTTTGTTGTTGTCGTTTCCCCTCCTTCGTCACTTTATTCACAGAAGATCTGTGCTAAACATAAACCATGTGATTCTATCTATCTCTCTGTGACAGCCGATAACTGTCACAGAGAGATGGATAGAAAGTTGACTACAAATACAAAATGGCCAATGTCTTTGCAATTCATACAAACAAGCTACATATAAATATGCTTCAAATGAAAACTGAGATGACTCCATTGAAATATAAACATATTTAAATGCATTTCATGTTCAATCGAGTTCTATTTTGCTGCTTCTAGGCTACTGTCTGTAATTTGTCTCAATATACACTGCTCAAAAAAATAAAGGGAACACTTAAACAATACAATGTAACTCCAAGTCAATCACACTTCTGTGAAATCAATGATTGACAATAAATTTCATATGCTGTTGTGCAAATGGAATAGACAACAGGTGGAAATTATAGGCAATTTGCAAGACACCCCCAATAAAGGAGTGATTCTGCAGGTGGGGACCACAGACCACTTCTCAGTTCCTATGCTTCCTGGCTGATGTTTTGGTCACTTTTGAATGCTGGCGGTGCTTTCACTCTAGTGGTAGCATGAGACTGAGTCTACAACCTACACAAGTGGCTCAGATAGTACAGCTCATCCAGGATGGCACATCAATGCGAGCTGTGGCAAGAAGGTTTGCTGTGTCTGTCAGCGTAGTGTCCAGAGCATGGAGGTGCTACCAGGAGACAGGCCAGTACATCAGGAGACGTGGAGGAGGCCGTAGGAGGGCAACAACCCAGCAGCAGGACTGCTACCTCTACCTTTGTGCAAGGAGGAGCAGGAGGAGCACTGCCAGAGCCCTGCCAGAGCCCTGCAAAATTACCTTCAGCAGGCCACAATTGTGCATGTGTCTGCCCCAACGGTCAGAAACAGAATCCATGAGGGTGGTATGAGGGCCCGACATCCACAGGTGAGGGTTGTGCTTACAGCCCAACACCGTGCAGGACATTTTTCATTTGCCTGTGCTCTTCACAGATGAAATCAGGTCCACACTGAGCACATGTGACACGTGATAGTCTGGAGACGCCGTGGAGAACGTTCTGCTGCCTGCAACATCCTCCAGCATGACCGATTTGGCGGTGGGTCAGTCATGGTGTGGGGTGGCATTTCTTTGGGGGGCCGCACAGCCCTCCATGTGCTCGCCAGAGGTAGCCTGACTGCCATTAGGTACCGAGAGGAAATCCTCAGACCCCTTGTGAGACCATATGCTGGTGCGGTTGGCCCTGGGTTCCTCCTAATGCAAGACAATGCTAGACCTCCATGTAGCTGGAGTTCCTCCTAATGCAAGACAATGCTAGACCTCCATGTAGCTGGAGTGTGTCAGCAGTTCCTGCAAGAGGAAGGCATTGATGGCCCGTTCCCCAGACCTGAATCCAATTGAGCACATCTGAGACATCATGTCTCGCTCCATCCACTAATGCCACGTTGCACCACAGACTGTCCAGGAGTTGGCGGATGCTTTAGTCCAGGTCTGGGAGGAGATCCCTCAGGAGACCATCCGCCGCCTGGGCATGCTCCTGATGAGGTGTTGTAGGGAGGTCATACAGGCACGTGGAGGCCACACACTCTACTGAGCCTCATTTTGACTTGTTTTAAGGACATTAAATCAAAGTTGGATCAGCCTGTAGTGTGGTTTTCCACTTTAATTTTGAGTGTGACTCCAAATCCAGACCTCCATGGGTTGATAAATTTGATTTCCATTGATAATTTTTAATTCAACTATGTAAAGAAAAAAATATTTAATAAGAAAATTTCATTCATTCACATCTAGGATGTGTTATTTTAGTGTTCCCTTTATTTTTTTTGAGCAGTGTATTTAATGTATTTAACATGTGCTCAGTGGTGTGCCAAATCAATAATTTAATACATTTTTATAGGGTAAGCATTCAAATAAGCCACCTTAATATTTGCAGCAGTAGGCCTAAGTGGTAATATTGCTCTAGGCGCTGCGCAGTCGTCAGTATTGTGTAAATATTTACTAAATAAAATAAAAGTAGCACAATAAAATAACAATAATGCGGCTATATACAGGGGTACCGGTAGCGAGTCAATGTGCGGGGGCACCTGTTAGTCGAGGTCATTATTAATTGTTCAGTATTCTTATAGCTTGTGGGAAGAAGCTGTTAAGGAGCCTTTTGGTCCTACACTTGGCGCTCCGGTACCACTGTTTTCTCTGCTAACGCACTGCAAGTCTATGACTTGGGTGACTGGAGTCTTTTACAATTTTTTGGGGCCTTCCTCTGACACCACCTAGTATATAGGTCCTGGGTGTCAGGAAGCTTGGCCCCAGTGATGTACTGGGCCGTAAGCACTACCCTCTTACGGACAGATGCCGAGCAGTTGCCATACCAGGCGATGATGCAACCGATCAGGATGCTCTCGATGGTGCAGCTGTAGGAATTTTCGAGGATCTGGGGACCCATGCCAAATCTTATCACTGTCCTGGGGGGAAAGGTGTGGTCGTGCCATCTTCACGACTGTCTTGGTGTGTTTGGACCATGATAGTTCGTTGGTGATGTGGACACCAAGGAACTTGAAGCTCTCAACCTGCTCCAATGCAGCCCTGTCAATATTAATGGGGGCCTGTTCGGCCCTTCTTTTCTTGTAGTCCATGATCATCTCCTTTGTCTTGCTCACAGTGAGGGAGAAGTGTTGTCCTGACACCACACTGCCAGGTCTCTGACCTCCTCCCTATATTTTTGTCTCATCATTGTCGGTGATCAGGCCTACCACTGTTGTGTCATCAGCAAACCTAATGATTGTGTTGGAGTCGTGCTTGGCCACGCAGTCGTGGGTGAACAGGGAGTACAGGAGGGGACTAAGTATGCACCCATGAGGGGGGCGACAGATGTTGAGGATCAGCGTGGTAGATGTGTTGTTGCCTACTCTTACCACCTGGGGGCGGCCCATCAGGAAGTTCAGGATCCAGTTGCAGAGGGAGGACTTTAGTCCCATGGTCCTTAGCTTAGTTATGAGTTTTGTGGGCACTATAGTGTTGAACGCCGAGCTGTAGTCAATGAACGGCATTCTCACATAGGTGTTCCTTTTGTCCAAGTGGGAAATGGTAGTGTGGAGTGCGATTGAGATTGTGTCATCTGTGGATTTGTTGGGGCGGAATGCGAATTGTAGTGGGTCTAGGGTTTCCAGGATGATGGTGTTGATGTGAGCCATGACCAGCCTTTCAAAGCACGTCATGGCTACCAACGTGAGTGCTACGGGGCGGTAATAATTTAGGCAGGTTACCTTTGCTTCCTTTGTCACAGGGACAAAGTGGTCCCTGTGGTGGTCTGAAACATGTAGGTATTACAGACTTGGTCAGGGAGAGGTTGAAAATGTCAGTAAAGACACTTGCCAGTTGGTCCACGCATGCTTTGCGCACACGTCCTGGTTATCCGTCTGGCCCAACAGCTTTGTGAATGTTGACCTGTTTGACCTTGCTCATATCGGCTACGGAGAGCGTGATCACACAGTCATCCGGAACAGCTGGTGCTTTCATGCATGCTTCAGTGTTGCTTGCCTCGAAGTGAGCATATGAGTTTTTAATGTCCCGTTGATAGGATAGTTTTAATCGTAGATCTTCCAGGCAATTTTCCAATGATTGGACATTGGCCAATAGTACGGATGGTAGTGGTGGTTTATCCATTTGCCTACGATGTCTCAGAAGGCACCACGACCTCTGCCCCCTCTTTCTCCGTCTTTTCTTCATGCGAATGGTCTCGAGAAAGCACTATATCCTTCATGTCGAGACTCATTAAATAAATAATCTTCATCCAGTTTGAGGTGAGTATTTGCAGTTCTGATGTCCAGAAGCTCCTTTCGGTCATAAGAAACGGTAGCATCAACACTATGTACAAAAAATAAGTTACAAGCCCGTAACATGGCAGCCACCCCCCCCGCCCGGCGCCATTATCCAACAATGCACTTAGCAATCTCTCTCCGTGGTGTTTAGGGAAATACATGTTCAATTTGTGGGAAAGATGCGTCGTTAAAACACTCATAAACCTAAGTTCCACCGCTATCGGGAAACCAGGCCCTGGTTAGTTAGCAGACTCTGACGCCGGGTCACTCAGCCAGATAAAGCGCTGTTGCTATGCGTGTCACGTTGTCATCGGTCCCAGAGAGTCTGAACGCCACAGTGCCAGGCCTCTAGGCTCAGACAAGTCGCTAGTCACTGGTGTTTAACTGCCACAGTCTGAGATGTGTGCCTCTGACATTTTGTAGTGACGAGAGGAGCGTTCACTGTTATGTGCTCTATTAGCTTTCTCATCCCCGAGGGAGTGCCATCTCTCTCACTTCCTTCTACTCCTCTCTCTCTCGCGCTCTCTTCCAGTAGCCTACGAGTTCCTCTCTTATTCTCCCTTCCACGTCGCCCTTCCTCCCCCTCTCTTTTTCTTTGTTATCCCTCCTGCTCCATCCCTTCCTTTTACTCATAAATGACACGGCCTAAATTACAACATGTCAGATTTATCTTAATCAGGTGTGGTCTCAAATCAAATTTTATTGGTCACATACACATGGTTAGCAGATGTTCATGCGAGTGTAGCGAAATGCTTGTGCTTCTAGTTCCGACCGTGCAGTAATATCTAACAAGTAATCTAACAATTTCACAACAACTACCTTATACACACAAGTGTAAAGGAATGAATAAGAATATGTACATATAAATATATGGATGAGCGATGGCCGAACGGCATAGGTAAGATGCAGTAGATGGTATAGAGTACAGTATACACCCTACATTACTCATCTCATATGTATGTAAACATTATATAAAGTGGCATTGTTTAAAGTGACAAGTGGTACATTTATTACATCCAATTTTTACTTATTAAAGTGACTAGAGATTTGAGTTAGTATGTTGGCAGCAGCCACTCAATGTTAGTGATGGCTGTTTAACAGTCTGATGTCCTTGAGATAGAAGCTGTTTTTCAGTTTCTCGGTCCCAGCTTTGATGCACCTGTACTGACCTAGCCTTCTGGATGATAGTGGGGTGAACAGGCAGTTCAGTTGAATGTGCATCTGTAAAAGTTTGTGAGTGTTTTTGGTAACAAGCCAAATATCTTCAGCCTCCTGAGGTTGAAGAGGCGCTGTTGCATGTCTGATGTCTGATGTACAGGTACTCTAAGGAGTGAGTCCCCACCTCATACAAGACAAGTTGATTCTCCTTGTCCTTGGGTTGCCACTTTGTTCAACCATATAATAAGACAAGGAGCTTTATCCTGCTAATTGCAGTGAAACAATCGGCACAGACACTGTTTCTTTTTGCAGAGTGGCGCTGAGCTTTTTCACTGTAGAGAATGAGCTGCACAGGGAGTTGGGAGTCTCAGCCCACATTATTCACAGTCTTCACATGATTTCAGGTGCTTTGCTCAGCCTTTCACAAACATTTGTCTGCATGCTAGGGACTGAGCCACTAAAGACTCCTGTATCTTTCACAAACATTTGTCTGCATGCTAGGGACTGAGCCACTAAAGACTCCTGTATCTTTCACTTTGCGGCCTTGAATGGTTTAGTGTTACTTGTTTGATATTGTGCGACATTGCTCAAGTGACTCCTACCTTTATCCAGGGGAAACAGTCAGTTTAGTTCAATTCACCTCACTTCAATGAACATTATTAATTCCCAATGGGCCGATGTTGCTGTGCAGAAAAAGCATATTACAGCTGACGTTTTTCCCAAAATGACTTGATCTATAATGCAATTATTGATGATGTTGTCGAAACCACCTTCATGAGTCATGGGGCAATTCACAGGTCCTTTGCAGATTGTCCATTAAAATAGTGGTTACAGACTTGTTGGTCTGGCCCTCCTAAGAGCAGAGGATGAGTGTGGAAAGGTCACACGCATGCAACATGAATACACTCATGCTCCCTGGGCCTCTGATGCCTCCAATTAGTGTCTGGGAGAGGAATCAGCCGCTAGGAGACCTTCTTTAAACACCTGTGGGGAGCACAGATGTACTTACGCTGCCGATGCTCAATTTGTTGTGTGTTGCGGTTATTGGAAAGGATATTTAGTTTTCAATGTCAGTCAATTGTGTCTTATTTAGCTCCACGTTTGTACCTGCCTTTTACATTAGATTAAAAAAAAAAACATCTCAACAGTCAAGCCAAGGTAGATTTAGGCTTGTGTGTGTGTGTGTGTGTGTGTGTGTGTGTGTGTGTGTGTGTGTGTGTGTGTGTGTGTGTGTGTGTGTGTGTGTGTGTGTGTGTGTGTGTGTGTGTGTGTGTGTGTGTGTGTGTGTGTGTGTGTGTGTGTGTGTGTGTGTGTGTAACCGGAAGTTATTTGATATCAGGTCTGTCAACTACTGTTGCCAAATGTTGATAAAACCAGACATTTGACTTTGAAGGAACATGAAAGTAGCCACGCTGTCGTTATCTTTACTCACCTCCCTGGTTACAATCAGGGGTTCTAGACCGCAGTAAAGTAATGCATCAAACGGTCACAAACGGCAGTAACGTAAAGCTGATGTGGCAGAGCTGCGGAGGGGCTATCAACAAATCAATCCGATTTAATTCATAAAGGAATTTGCACCCCAGCAGTAGTCACAAAGTGCTTTGCAGTGATCAACTCTTCCATACAGTTGAATTCGGGTTTGAATAGAGACCAATGGGAATATCAATCTTAAATATATTGGTCTCTATTTAACTAATTATAGTTGTCATTCCAGGAAATGGTTGCCACTTGCGTCCCTTTGATATTTTAAGTAGAAATTGTGCACCAATATTACATTTGAAAAGCATGTTATATTTAATGAAATGCCCTTTTTAATATAGACCTCATGGCGAATTCAGTAGATTATATTTACTATACTAGTAAAGACTTGCTCAAGTGCCAAAATCAGCATTTTGACATGTCCCTCCATGCACCCTCTCATGACTTCTAGGATGATTTTAACCCACTTAACCCCCAAATGTCTCCAAGTTTTCACCACCATTGTAAAGTCCTTAGTTAGTTTGTTGCTTTGAAAAAGTCATTTCTGATTATAAATATTTATTTAATGTGATTTAGTGAATCATTTTAAGGTGAAGCTTGCATGTAACTGCCCCGCCCTGTTGCACACAACAAGCTTCCATTTCCCCTGTCACAAGGGGATTCACGGCTGATTTAAGATGAAATCGTCAATCCTGTTACAGCCAACCATGTTACTTTATTTGGCACTTACTGTAGTATTTTTGAGATGGGGAAAACAACACGTTTAAAGAAAATAAAGTTAACGTGTGCTCTTTGTGACAGAATGTTTCAATTAGGTGAAGGCACTGAATTGGTGGAACGACCTAGTTAGTTTTCCTCAGTCTGGCTGTATAGCTAAAGCTGCTAGCTCCAGATCCATCGTACCGTCTGAGCTGTGCTAGCCGTCTCGCATAGTAGAACTTCCAGCCTCTGCCACAGGTTCTTCATTAACGCCATATCATTAACAAAAAAACAAATCCACGCTGTTGAGCCTGAGAAAATGAATCAGATCAAACACCTTTTGTTTTTATATTTATATATCGGGGGTGAAATTATCTCCCTTCTATGGATTAGTTCACAAATGAGGACCTCTCCCTCTCGCTATTGCATCTCTCTCTCACTCTCTCACTCTCTCACTCTCACACTCTCTCTCACACTCTCTCTCTCACTCTCATAAGCTCTTTTGCTTTAACTAGGACCTGTTTGCGCTACCTGCCGCAGCTGATTTGCATCACACATTTTGACTCCGTTCTCAGAAAATGAACTCCACGAAACAAATGCCAATGTATTCATTTCCTGCCGAATTATAAAAGATCTACTTGGATCCTTTCCAGTCTTTGCAGATCTAGTGTACTGCTGCAGGTGTAAGCACTAGGCTGGGGCTGATTTGGAATGGCTGCTACCATTATAAGAAAAGTAACCCTTTAAGATAAAGCTTTGACAGCTGGTGACACAAGCACACCTTTCAGAACTGTTTCTCTTTTCATATTTTCTTTCGCACCCGAGTTGCATGTGAGATTTGATTATGCTTAGTTGTTAGCTCACTAGTTCTCCTCCAGTGAAATGCTGGTGTTTTTGAAACAAACATTTCCTGTTGTTGTTTACCCGACTATATGGTTTTTGACAGGGGAGAGTGTGTTTTTTAAAACATTTTATTTTGTATTTTCTCCCACACTGAGAGCTACAAAGAAACTTCAGGGAGACAAACTTCAAAAATGAAACTTGAAAGCTTTCCAGGAGAGTAAGCTATCGTCAGTGATTAACGCCAGACCCTGTTTGTTTAGCCTACTTCTGCATCAATGGAGGGGTTTAGATCTAATATGACTGATGGATTTGCATATAATTTCAGTGACATGTTGAACAAAACACTTTTTAATTGTGAATTTTGGGGTAGATAGAAAATGTGTTGCCCTGAAATGGTACAGCAGCTGTATTGGAAATTATAAAACGGAGATGTACCTAAACAGATTAGGTCATTTAAAAAAAAGTTAGTAGTTGTATGATCCATATCTTTAGGCATTTTTGATGTGTTTTGATCTAATTTACTGCAGTGGTATGTGATTTCATTTTATGGCTGGTCAATCTGTCAACAGGTTTGTGTACTACAATGTGACAACTGTACATAGACAGACGATCTACATGTGCTAAACCGAGGTTTAAATAACTGTCTTTCTCTGTCTCTCTCTCTCTCTCTCTGTTTACCTGACCTACAGGGCTGTGACCTCCCAGAGCAGAGTACCGTGCACGTGGTGCTTCCTCCCCCGGGGTCGGGCCGGTGCTCTGACCTGGCCCTGCAGCACCGTCTGGGTAGAGGGGTGGACAGCCTCACCCGCCTGGACCTCACCGCCTCCCGCCTGCCCACTACCTCCACCGGCCTGGCTGTCATACTGGAAACTGATGACGAGCAGAGAGCCAGGGAAGAGAATGAACACACAGGTGTGTGTTCGCATGTGACAATACACTGAGTCTTTATGTCTTGCCCTCATTCACCCTCTGAATGGCGCACATACACAATCCACGTCTCAATTGTTTGAAGGCTTAAAAATCCTTCTTTAACACGTCTCCTCCCCTTCATTGACACTGATTTGAAGTGGAATTAACAAGTGACATCAATAAGGGACCATAGGTTTCACCTGGATTCACCTGGTCACTGTCATGTAAAGGGCAGGTGTTCCTAATGTTTTGTACACTCGGTGTATGTGTATCTTGGCTGTTTGGTGTTCCATAAACTCTAAAAGCATAGAAAATGACACAGACAAGCCAAGGTGCCAAAATGACACAAGTCCTATTTGGGTGTGCATGAACACGCAGGGAGCTCAGAAGTGACTCTGTGGCCTTGACATTCGTGCCCCATTTGAACAGTACAACCGCTCCCTGAATGCAGCCTTCTAAACGGTTGATTGGGATTCAGCAGTCGGTCTCCAGACATCTGTGGGAAATGGAAAATATATACAGGTATTGGCTTTGACCTCTGTATCCCGGCTCAAAGGCAAACCTTTTTAAAGCTGTCGTCTTACTACCCTCCAACACTCGCCTCCGTCTGCCTACCCTCCAACACTAGCCTCCTTCTGTGTACCCTCCAACACTCGCCTCCTTCTGTCTACCCTCCAACACTCGCCTCCTTCTGTCTACCCTCCAACACTCGTCTCCTTCTGCCTACCCTCCATCTGCCTACCCTCCAACACTAGCCTCCTTCTGTGTACCCTCCAACACTCGCCTCCTTCTGTCTACCCTCCAACACTCGCCTCCTTCTGTCTACCCTCCAACACTCGTCTCCTTCTGCCTACCCTCCATCTGCCTACCCTCCAACACTAGCCTCCTTCTGTGTACCCTCCAACACTCGCCTCCTTCTGTCTACCCTCCAACACTCGCCTCCGTCTGCCTACCCTCCGTCTGCCTATCCTCCAACACTCGCCTCCGTCTGCCTACCCTCCGTCTGCCTACCCTCCAACACTCGCCTCCGTCTGCCTACCCTCCGTCTGCCTACCCTCCAACACTCGCCTCCGTCTGCCTACCCTCCGTCTGCCTACCCTCCGTCTGCCTACCCTCCGTCTGCCTACCCTCCAACACTCGCCTCCGTCTGCCTACCCACCGTCTGCCGACCCTCCTTCTGCCTACCCTCCGTCTGCCTACCCTCCAACACTCGCCTCCTTCTGTCTACCTTCCAACACTCGCCTCCTTCTGTCTACCCTCAAACACTCTCCTGCTTCTGTCTCTCAACCCAACCCACCATAACGTCTCCTTTATCTGCCCCCTCTGATCAGTAGGCTCTCCCTCCATCCTCCTGTAAAGTCATTACCATAATGGAGACCTCTCTCCCAGGAAACATAAATTAGACATGCGAAGGCTTAAAGCCACTCCGCCCCATTTTTATTGGGAATCGTGTCAAGGTAGCGCGGCCCACTCCAGCGCCCCCATGCTTTTAGCTCTAATGAGAATGCTGTTTCTTCCTGGTCCCTCTCGCTGTGTGTGTGTGTGTGTGTGTGTATGAATGGATGTCTGTATGGTGTGGTGACTTTAAATGAGGCATGCAGGACACGTCCTCCTCTCTTTAATAAATCATCTGCCACAAAGACGTCTGGTTGCTTCTCTCCGCTAATTGGATCAGTGTGTCTGTGTTCTGGGCTGCAGCCAGACAGACTACAGACTGGAGATGTCCCTTGTCCTTGTGTCATCGTCCTCGCATAATGCAAAAGTCTTAGTGTCCATCTATTCAAACTAAAGAGGACCATGAAATACAATGGATGTTTTTCTACTGCACAATATAGGGCATAGTACACTTACAACTCATATGTTCTACCATCAAATGTCCTATGTCACCATTTGCTGAGTCCACTGGCTTCATTTCAGCCTTGCTACAATCTGCTACTGTTTCTCCTCTGACAGAATGTGTGGTTGTGTTCCCATACAGAGCCCAGACCTCACAGCAGCTTCTATGTGTACTGCAAAAGTGTGTGCCGGGCCATCCAGCCGGGGAAGCTACGCGTGCGCTGCCGAGCCTGCAAGCAGGGAACCCTCACCTTGAGCCGGGTATGTCAAGCAAGAATGGAAGACTACAATACTGTAGCCAAGAGCCACTTCCACGGAGCAACTCTCACTGACAGAAGTACTGCGTTTAAGATGCGCTGTTTCTCAGAATACAACAAAGTCACATTTTGTTTGACGCCGTGAATCCTTTCTGTTGCTCAACTGAGTAAAATGTGTATTTATCTACGCACAATGGCTTCGAGCTTCGACCGGTAGATCCACAGTGAACAATAATCCCACATTACCCTCCATCTATCCCCTCCTTTGTTATTGCATAACACTGTTATTGTTATTTTCTCAAACGGAGGAAATCTGTCACATCTCCACAGTGACAGTAGACTCTTCCTCTGCCTGTCTGTTCAGCCTGCGGCCGTATTTACCTCTGGTCCTTATGGGACTTCTCTCTCTCTCTCTGTCTCTGTGTGTGTGTGTGTGTGTGTGTGTGTGTGTGTGTGTGTGTGTGTGTGTGTGTGTGTGTGTGTGTGTGTGTGTGTGTGTGTGTGTGTGTGTGTGTGTGTGTGTGTGTGTGTGTGTGTGTGTGTGTGTGTGTGTGTGAATGGGCAGGACTCCCACAAATAAGGATCCTGCCATTCTTTAGACTACGACTGAGTGACATCTGTTTGTCCACTGTTACTATGGCAACATTGTCCACTCTCCGTTCCAGTTTCCTGCCAGGGCTGGTGATACAGTACCTCAAGCTTGGATAGGACCCCAGTCAGTCCCTTCAAATCGCCTTTCCCTTCTCATACCCAGACGACCCAGAGTATCCGGAGTTACACTCTGTCCTCTCTGACCACTGTCGTCTCCATACCTGACCACAGCCCAGCTGAAACTGCCACTCACACTGCTATCTCTCACAACCACAGCCTCACAGACTCCATTGCACCCAACCCTCCCTGACCCCATACATCCAGGAGAAACTGATTGCTCATGAGACCGACCTGTCAGTTACATAGGTGTGTGTATAGCCGGGGGGCCTCTCAGTCACCTAGGTGAGAGTGTAGGAGACAGGAAATGAGGCTCACAGTAGGTCCCTGTTCCTGAGCCTGGTATCAGAGTAGGTGTTAATTAGCATGCTGCTCTCAGTGTGTGTGCCCGATGCTTTTAGAAAAAGGCTGTGTGTGTTGTTTTTGTGCTTGTTCAGTGTGCTCTATTGACACAGGGACTGTAATAGATCAACTGAAGTGAGCACAGGTGTCCTCAACTGGCCAATCAGTTTAGCCAATCGAGTGGGGTCCCTCTTCTGCCCACCGATCGCATACCTCGGTCAATGCTGCGAGATGAGCACAGCTGGCGCAGAGATAAACCCTGTAAGTTAGACAATAATCAAATTAAAACTTTGCGAAACGGAGACGTTGAATCCGCTTCCCCTCCGAAAGTAGAGGGAGAGGAATACGGGTGGGTTTCTAAATGATTCATTAATCATTTATATTCAAGGGTGTTTGTGTGTGTGGTGCGTAGACACATCAGGGGTCTGTGTGACCTTTCCTGGCTCTCTCTGAGCAGGTGTGTGCGTGTGTGTGTAATCTCATGCCCCACCACCAAGGCACACAGGGTCCCCTCCCTCTACCCCTGCTTCCTCCCACCCAACAGGGAGTAATGATTTTCTTAACCTTTTCAGAGGCTTATTAAGGCCGCTGTCAGAATGTTTAAATGCTTATGCTAATGAGCTGCGTGCAGGCAGAACAGAGGAGGATGGGTGGGGTGGTGGGGGGAATCCTCCCAAAACAATAAGGATGCACCAAGCAATCAATGTCTGAACCAGCGTGTGCTCTGTTGAGGAGGGCTGGACCGGCAGCTCGTCCTCATGAGGCCAGAGAGGCTGAACACAACAGGGGTTTCTGACTTTTACTCTGTAGTGCTGAGGGCCTGGCAGCTGCTAAGGCCCACACGAGGGGGGTGTAGCGCCTGGACCATGGGAGGAGCCCATTTTCCACAACCCACAGATCCCTTTAAGGTCTGTTCGTTCAGTCACCCTGCAGGGATGTTTAATGGCAGCAGGATAGCTGACCTACACCCCTCCCCACCCAAGAGTATGCACAGCAGGTGGGCATAGGCGTTCAAAATCTATATTTTTATTTGGATTTGGGAGGGAAAAAATGCAGTTGTTTCCAGGGTGCTATCCCGGTAGCTTTTGGCTAACCGTTGCCTAGGCTAACAGTGAAAGAGAAGTCTGGTCAGGGGACCTCCATTGGAGGAGCCCTGGCCACCAATAGCTGGTTGGCTCGGGTTGACCCCGGAGTCAGGGCGGGGTGTCCGTTTTGTGCAATAACTGTTTTTTCCTTCTGTGCCAGGATAATGCAACTACTGTCTCTGTTGGACTTTCTGTGTGTGAGGTTGGGGGTGGTCTTCTCTGTGGAGATGTTTGTGATGTGGCTCAGGTATTCAAGCAGTGAAAGGGCCACATGTGTTTTGTTTAATTTTTGTTTTTGTTTGGCTAAGCCAAGTTGGCCATAGGCTGGATTTGAGTTTTATAAAATGATTAACAGTGTGGAGATGTTTCAGGAGGTATGGGGCTTATGGGGGTGGGGGGGTCTTTAAGGCTAGAGAGGAGGGGTTTCTCATTTTGTCTGTCGTAGTTGAAGTGTACCTATGATGAAAATTACAGGCCTCTCATCTTTTTATGTGGGAGAACTTGCACAATTGGTGGCTGACTAAATACTATTTTGCCCCCTTGTAGTTGTAATGTGGTGCTGTACTGTGTTGTATACTGTGTAATGGGTTTGTTTGTGGAGGTTGTGGTGGCATGCAATACATTTTTGTGTGTGGTGGGTGGGGCGGGGTAAAGGGTGTTTTTAGTGTAATGGGGAAGTCCCGTTAAAGTAAAAAGTCTCTCTCCTCCCAGGGCCCGTCATGTTGGGACGATGTCCTCCTCCCAGAGCGTATCCATGGCGTCTGTCAATCAGAGGGTTGCCTTGGCAGAGTAGCGGTGAGACCAGTGAACTATCCACAACCGCCTCAAAACCCCCTCACTGCCACCACAACGGAATTACAATCTCATAACATGACCACACCTCCACCAAACAACATGTACCTCTGTCTCTTATCTGCCTTCCATAGGAGTTTTACCTGAAGTGTGCTGCCCACCCCACCTCTGATGATGACACGTCTGTGGCCCTGGACCTCGTCATGCCCAATGTGCGGGATGTCCCATGCATTGCCTGCACAGATATCATGTAAGTACGTGTACAATATTGTCTGTGCAGCCTCTATATCGGCCTAATATAAGTAGCATGTTTAACATGAAAGCAATAGACCGACTTAGGCACACACACACACACACACACACACACACACACACACACACACACACACACACACACACACACACACACACACACACACACACACACACACACACACACACACACACACACACACACACACACACACACACACACACACACACACACACACGCGCGCACTTGCTGGCAGGTAGACAGACGCACCCCCCTGGCCCTGTCTCTCCCTCCTGCAGTCTCTCCCTCCTACAATCAGTGGCTCCAGGCAAACAAAGCTGTGATTCTGTCAGTGTGGCATATAACAGATGAAGGTCAGCCTCCCCATCCCTGTGATGACGGCGGCCATACTGTCACTGCCTCACCCACAGAGGACAAAAGAAGGGAGGGCCAGTCCGTCACCTGCTGCCCGCATCCGATACAATGGAGCCCAATCACAGACGCCCTCGTCTCAAATCAAGGACTCGCCGCTACGAGCGTGATTGAAGTGGGGCCGTACAATTACCCTCCTGAGTGAAGCTTTGTTTTTCCCGGCGTTCCTCTCGCCTTGCTGCCGCCACTTAGCACAATCAGCTCTTTGGTTTGTTTAAAAGGGCAAACGAATGAGGAAACCACAGTCACAGGGTTACTACTGTGAGACTAATACAGGGGGCGTTTCTCAATATGCATACTACCATACTCTCCCGCTCCGAGTTCATTCCCCCAAGTACGTTCTCTTGCAAACGTTCTTTGGTGGACGAGCGTGTGGAGAATGCATGCAATTGTACATTTGAGACGCACTACGCACTCTCCCGCTACTGCATTACCTTTGACTAATACAGATGACACGAGATAACTACGTTAAAGCAAACGCAACTTCATAATTATCAGCCAGCTATATGTGAATCGTGTTAATCTAGATAGCCAGCTAGTTTAACATGTCAACAAATGACCTACAACTAATGTTTTGAAAGGTAGCTGGCCAATGTTGGCTACGAATTCTTCGTAGGTCGGTAGTTACCAATTTTTTTGTCAGTTAGCCTGCGGTCTATGGATATTCTAGGCAGTTAAACATGCCAAAAATGAACACTGTATGTATTTATTAACGTATTAAGATAAACTATTGTAATCAGTCAACTTTTCATTCTCGAAGTCCGAGTTCATTTTCTATCGCTTCAGCTCAAAACCAGCCACCATTTTTTTTCTGGAAATATTACATTATTTGTTACGTGGTTGCATCATATTACGTCAACAATCCTGGGAATATTTCAGTTGACGCTTGCGTTGATGCGTGCTTTGAAATGTGCATGAACAAAGTATGCTTCTGAGAACTACCCTCTGTGCTCTGTTTTTCATACTTTCAGAAGTAACAAGATGTGCTTTGGCTGAGTGAGTGGGTGGTTGCTAGGCTTCTTGAGTACAATAATATGTACAGTAGGTGCTGTATGCAAGCAAGTTCAACCTAGGAGAGGCGAAGGTCTGAAGGATTTCTCTGGCCGAGGTTGGACTGGCTTAGTTTATTTAATTTGTTTAGGCGTTACTCAACCAGGTCAGTTAATTGAGTCATTGATGTCATTTGCAATTGAATGGAGTGAAGCAATACATAAAGTCAAGTGGAGATGTTGGGGAGAGACGTTGTCTGTGAGAAGAGGGCAAGAATGAGGGACAAGGAGAACAGGTGAGGAACAGAAGAGGGATGTAGAGAGAGGAAGACCACACTCACCTGCGTGGATGTTAGTGTGTTAGTGGTGAGCTGTTTCACTCGCTCTCGCTCAGTATCCCTGGCCCCTCTGTCTTTGTAGCAGCCATGGTATATCAGAGCTCCTCTGAGACCTCCGGTCTCGCACTGCTGCTTTTCCCCTGCCTCCCGCACTAAATGAATCCCCCCTGTGGCCTGTGATAGAACAAGACACTTACCAGCGCGGGAAACGCATGTTTACATTGCCAAAACCAGTGAAATAGATCATGAACACAAGTGAAGTAAACAATCAAAAATGAACAGTAAACATTACACTCAAAGGGATAAAGGCATGTCAAATGTCATTATGGCTATATAGTGTTGTAATGATGTACGAAAGGGAAAATAAGTTTAATATATACATACAGTTGAAGTCGGAAGTTTATATACACTTACGTTGCAGTCATTAAAACTCGTTTTTCAACCACGCCAAAACTATAATTTGTAAACAAGAAATTTGTGGAAAGTCGGTTAGGACATCTACTTTGTGCACAATTGTTTACAGACAGATTATTTCACTTATAATTCACTGTATCACAATTCCAGTGGGTCAGAAGTTTACATACACTAAGTTGACTGTGCCTTTAAACAGCTTGGAAAATTCCAGAAAATTATGTCATGGCTCTAGAAGCTTCTGATAGGCTAATTGACATAATTTCAGTCAATTGGAGGTGTACCTGTGGATGTATTTCAAGGCCTACCTTCAAACTCAGTGCCTCTTTGCTTGACATCATGGGAAAATCAAAAGAAATCAGCCAAGACCCCAGAAAAAAATTGTAGACCTCCACAAGTCTGGTTCATAATTGGGAGCAATTTCCAAATGCCTGAAGGTACCACGTTCATCTGTACAAACAATAGTACGCAAGTAAAAACACCATGGGACCACGCAGCCGTCATACCTCTCAGGAAGGATACTTGTTCTGTCTTCTAGAGAAGAACATACTTTGGTGAGAAAAGTGCAAATCAATCCCAGAACAACAGCAAAGGACCTTGTGAAGATGCTGGAGGAAACGGGTACAAAACTATCTATATCCACAGTAAACATGTCCTATATCGACATAATCTGAAAGGCCACTCAGCAAGGAAGAGGCCACTGCTCAAAAACCGCCATAAAAAATCCAGACTATGGTTTGCAACTACACTTGGGGACAAAGATCATACTTTTTTGAGAAATGTCCTCTGGTCTGATGAAACAAAAATAGAACTGTTTGGCCATAATGACCATCGTTATGTTTGGAGGAAAAAGAGGGAGGCTTGCAAGCCGAAGAACATCACCCTAACCGTGAAGCATAGGGGTGGCAGCATCATGGTGTGGGGGTGCTTTGCTACTGGAGGGACTGGTGCACTTTACAAGTGTATTGAAGTAACATCTCAAGACATCAGTCAGGAAGTTAAAGCTTGGTCACAAATGGTTATTCCCAATAGACAATGACCCCAAGCATACTTCCAAAGTTGTGGCAAAATGAACAACAAAGTTAAGGTATTGGAGTGGTCATCACAAAGCCCTGACCTCAATCTCATAGAAAATGTGTGGGCGAAACTGAAAAGGCGTGTGCGAACAAGGAGGCCTACAAACCTGACTCAGTTACACCAGCTCTGTCAGGATGAATGGGCCAAAATACACCTAATTTATTGTGGGAAGCTTGTGGAAGGCTACATGAAATGTTTGACCCAAATTAAACATTTTTAAAGACAATGCTACCAAATACTAATTGAATGTATATAAACTTCTGACCCACTGGGAATGTGATGGAAGAAATAAAAGCTGAAAGAAGTAATTCTCTCTACTATTAATCTGACTTTTCACATTCTTAAAATGAAGTGGTGATCCTAACTGACCCAACACAGGGCATTTTTACTAGGATTAAATGTCAATAATTGTGAAAAACTGAGTTTAAATGTATTTGGCTAAGGTGCATGTAAACATCTGACTTCAACTGTGTGTGAATTTATTTATATATATCTCTATGTCTGTTTCAAGTCATTGATTCTTCATTGTATGAAATGTCTCTTCGTCTGTCCACTCTGTAGGAGTCCAGTGTTGGTGTCCCAGTGTCCAGACCGCCATGTCATTTGTCTAGACTGCTTCCACATGTACTGTGTGACCCGCCTCAACGAGCGACAATTCATCCACCACCCAGATGTTGGCTACTCACTTCCATGTGCAGGTAAACTTGTGTGAATGTAAGTCAGTTGCACTATTGAGTTCTGGCAAGAGACTGTATGAGTTGTGGTAAGATTGTGAGTTGTGGTCGGACTGTGGTGTGTGTGGGTGCTAGTTGTGGTAAGACTGTGTGAGGGGCCTGTCAGTGATGGATTGTGGCTGCTCCCAGGCTGCAGCGAGGGGGAGATGGAATCAGAGCTCTGTTGTCACAGGCACACACACACACTGCCCCAGGAGGACACAGGTCACTGTGTAATGGGGCTCTGGGGAAGGCCACTAACCCTCCACCACTGATAGAGGGAGCTATCTCGTTCTCGCTCTCTCTGTTTGTCTTTGTTCTTTGTATTCTATATTGTTTATTGATTCACCATAGTGAAGTCGTAGGCTCGGGTTTTCTGGGTCTCTGTTTTTCGTTGATTAGGTTTCTCAATTTCTTTTGGTTTTTGCAATCTTCATCAAAGCATTTGTCATTGTTGTTCATTTTCTTAGGTTGTCAGCTTGACGTTTTTAGATTTGATAGGGAAGCTGAGAGGTCAAATATTCTGTTTAGGTTTTCTACTGCCAAGTTTACACCTTCACTATTACAGTTAAACCTTTTGTCCAGGAAATTGCCCAGAAGGGATTACATGTGTTGTTGCCTAATTGATTTTTGGTAGGTTTCCACACTATTTTCCTTCCATCCATAGCATTTCTTAATATTATTGTTCCTTTGGCTTTGATGCCTCGTGATTGAGCATTGCTCTGTTCAAGTAGAGCGTGATTTTGCTGTGATCTGATAGGGGTCTCAGTGGACTGACTGTGAACGCTCTAAGAGACTGGGTTGAGGTCAGTAGTCTACAGTACTACTGCCAAGAGATGAGCTACAGGTGTACCTACCATAGGAGTCCCCTCCAAGCCTACCATTGACTATGTACTGTACATACTCAGTGTATGACAGAGCTGAGCTGCAAGAGTTGTGAACTGTTTTTATTGATTATGTTGTAGTAGTTATGTCTAGGGGGCATATGAGTTTAAGGAATACTGTCACCTCCAGGTAGATGTTTTGTCCCCCTGTGTGCTGAGGGTGTCGGGGTCTTGTCCAGTTCTGGCATTTAGGTCACCACAGACTAGTACATGTCCCTGAGCCTGGAAATTGTTGATCTCCCCTTTTAGGACGGAAAAGCTGTCATCGTTAAAGTATGGGGATTCTATTGGGCCGATATACAGTTGAAGTCGGAAGTTTACGTACACCTTAGCCAAATACATTTAAACTCAGTTTTTCACAATTCCTGACATTTAACCCTAGTAAAAACTCCCTGTCTTAGGTCAGTTAGGATCACCACTTTTTTTTTTTAAGAATGTGAAATGTCAGCATAATAGTAGAGAGAGAGTGATTTATTTAAGCTTTTATTTATTTCATCACATTCCCAGTGGGTCAGAAGTTTAGTTTTTGGGTAGCCTCCCACAAGCTTCCCACCATAAGTTGGGTGAATTTTGGCCCATTCCTCCTGACATAGCTGGTGTATCTGAGGCAGGTTTGTAAGGCCTCCTTGCTCGCACACACTTTTTCAGTTCTGCCCACAAATATGTTCTGTAGGATTGAGGTCAGGGCTTTGTGATGGTCACTCCAATACCTTGACTTTGTTGTCCTTAAGCCATTTTGCCACAACTTTGGAAGTATGCTTGGGGTCATTGTTCATTTGGAAGACCCATTTGCGACCAAGCTTTAACTGCCTGACTGATGTCTTGAGATGTTGCTTCAATATATTCACATAATTTTCCTCCCTCATGACACCCATCTATTTTGTAAAGTGCACCAGTCCCTCCTGCAGCAAAGCACCCCCACAATATGATGCTGCCACCCCCGTGCTTCACGGTTGGGATGATGTTCTTCGGCTTGCAAGCTTTCCCCCTTTTTCCTCCAAAGATAACGATGGTCATTATGGCCGAACAGTTCTATGTTTGTATCAGCAGACCAGAGGAACGTTTCTCCAAAAAGTACGATCTTTGTCCCCATGTGCAGTTGCAAACCGTAGTCTGGCTTTTTGGGGGGAGTTTTGGAGCAGTGGCTTCTTTCTTTCAGGTTATGTCAATATAGGACTCGTTTTACTGTAGATATAGATACTTTTGTACCTGTTTCCTCCAGCATCTTCACAAGGTCCTTTGCTGTTGCTCTGGGATTGATTTGCACTTTTCGCACCAAAGTACGTTCATCTCTAGGAGATTCCTTCCTTCCTGAGCGGTATGACGGCTGCGTGGTCCCATGGTGTTTATACTTGCATACTATTGTTTGTACAGATGAATGTGGTACCTTCAGGCATTTGGAAATTGCTCCCAAAGATGAACCAGACTTGTGGAGGTCTACATTTTTTTTCTGGGCTCTTGGCTCATTTCTTTTGATTTTCCCATGATGCCAAGCAAAGAGGCACTGAGTTTGAAGGTAGGCCTTGAAATGCATCCACAAGTACACTTCTAATTGACTCAAGTGATGTCAATTAGCCTATCAGAAGCTTCAACAGCCATGACATCATTTTCTGTAATGTTCCAAGCTGTTTAAAGGCACAGTCAACTTAGTGTATGTAAACTTCTGACCCACTGGAATTATGACACAGTGAAGTATAAGTGAAATAATCTGTCTGTAAACAATTGTTGGAAAAATTACTTGTCATGCGCAAAGTAGATGTCCTAACCGACTTGCCAAAACCATAGTTTGTTAACAATAATTTTGTGGAGTAGTTGAAAAACAAGTTTAAATGACTCCAACCTAAGTGTATGTACACTTCTGACTTCAACTGTAGTTAGCACACATGAGGACATTTTTCTCTGTTGAGATAATTTGACTACTTTGATAGAGTGGGTTAGGTCTGATCTTTACCAAATTATCTCTCTCTCTCTCGCGCTTCTCTTTACTATTGCCCCTCACGTCTAACTGTTTCTCTCCCTATCTTTGCCTCTTTCTTCTCCAGCCTCACTTATTCCTCTCTCTTACTCACACAAGAGAGGAACACTTATGTTGGAGTTTGTTCACTTTGATATCCACACCCTTTCTTCTCAATGCCAGATGCGGCTTTGTAAAGTGGATGTGTCTCTCTCTCTCTATGTTTAGCAGGTGTTTGAGAGTGGGTATGTTTTAGCCTTGGCTATGGAATTATGTGTGTGTGTGTGTGTGTGTGTGTGTGTGTGTGTGTGTGTGTGTGTGTGTGTGTGTGTGTGTGTGTGTGTGTGTGTGTGTGTGTGTGTGTGTGTGTGTGTGTGTGTGTGTGTGTGTGTGTGTGTGTGTGTGTGTGTGTGTGTGTGTGTGTGTGTGTGTGTGCGCGTGCGTGCGTGCGTGCGTGCAAAAACACACCCTGTGGCCCGTTTGCCAAGTGCCGTTCCTAGTCTGTTTGTTCAGGCGATCATCACTGTTTGAGCGTCTGCAGACAGGAGATTTGGCAGAAAGGTCAGACTTCACCCACAAATGCCATTTCCATTTTTAAATAACTTTCAACAGCCCAGCCAAAGCACACTTGTCCAAAAGGCATGGATGAAAGGAGAGAAGTTGCAAGCCGGCGACCGCTGAGTTTGAAATAAAGATTGGCCAATCCGATAAAGAGTTTGTGCTAGGAAGGCTGGCGGCAGCTTTTCACTGAGAAAACTAAGCCGGAGCCAAAAAAAGACCTAACCTTCTTTTGAGATGAGGTTTTAGCACACAACTATATTACAGTGTTCAAAGACATAAAACCCTGCAGAATATCCCCGTTTTAACATTCACTCAGAGCATTTGCTCTTTATAGGTAACTTTAGCTATCTGCATAATATCTCTATACCCTCTCTCCTTCTCTTTATATATCTCTGGCTCCTACATTTCTCTTCTGTCACCCTCCTCTCTCGACCATTTTTGAGTAGTCGGGAGATCTAACTTCTTTGAGTGACATGTAGTGTGAGACACAGTTTTTCTGTTCATAATTTTCTCTATTTTCTCTCTTTCATGATTATTACCTACGGTAATATTTCCCGACAGCAACAGTGAAACCTTAGAGCCTGTCTCTCTCATAACCTCTGACCCCCTTAGAGAGGGAGCCTAAGACTCAATCTTGTCCTCCCTCCAAGGGGTTTCAGTCGGGGTCAGCCTGTCAAGCAAACACTATCGCACACACAGGAACTGTAGAGTCGGCAGTACTAACAAACCTTCTTCATACATGCATTATGTTGCACAGTGAAATATTGGGGGATACATTGGGGGTTGTCACAAGGTGCCAAGATTAATTTCCTGCCCTGTCTCTTTGGGGTCTCCGGGCGTGGATGGTGACCCGGGTTGCATGTTAAACATGCTAAGCCAGCCTGCCGGCTGGGGGAGAAGAAAGATAAGGTGGAATTGCAGTTGCACCTGTTGGACTCGGCGCTTGACACTTTATCAGCAAGTGAGAAATGTCCATAAATACCAGCCAGTGCCTGCAGCCTCTGCCGTGCAACACAAGGCACCGTCTCTGTAATAGCACAGATACTGAGATCTCGTAAAAAAAACTATCTACCTGATAGGACAGGGAACTACTGGTGGCACATTCTTCTGTATGGTCCCATATCTGTCTATTTTCATGGATATATGCATTTGCTTTAGCAATATAATCATGTAAAAAACACTATCTGCTCTTGATTAATATTCATTTTGGGCCCTGTATCTGCATTAGATTTATATTCCTGGGAGGATTTGTATATGCTTCACATAAGTATTTGTGCAAGAAACGTGCATCGGCTGTAGATTGATACTCCCGTGAAGACCTTTATCTACTATGGATTAATAATCCTGTGAGGAACCAAGATCTCCGGTTGATCTTTAATATTCCTGCAACCACACACATATTAATAATAACCAGACCGTGGGCCAAAGAAAGAGGAGCAGGGAACAGTTTGAGCATCTACTGGGACATTATAAACAACAAACACAGATTAGATAAGAGGGTGATTCCATACTATCAGGAGCAGAATGTCGTTTTGCTCTGGCAATTCTCACATAGAAACTGAATTGGGAGGAAGGATGATTTTAAATGCTTTTTTACATTTTTATCACAAACCATTTTTGAGAAAATTATGATGAAAGTGGCCATTAGTCCCATTTTAGACATATACATGTCTCCTGTGAGACATAATGATCTGTTAATCGTACATGATACAGACAACATCTTGGTGTTATTATACTACCTATAGTGTTCTCTAATATATGGAGTATGTCTCGATTCTAAAATACTGATTTTCACCTACATTTGTTTAACATTAATATGAATATGTTAAAATGACCCTTTTTGTTTCAACTTATTATTTGATTTGTAACAATATACTCTTCAAACGCAATAGATTTCCAGAGTTCTCTCTGGTACTTTTAATGATGGGACCCATTTTAGACATAGAAATGTACATTTATAGGTCGTTAACCAATCACGGCCCTCCTTTAGGATTGCACATTCAGAAAATCACCAGCAGAGGGAGGTCCCTTTTTAAATCCATTTACCATTCACTGTGTTGGTGGTGCTCATAAAATGGATCAAAACTTTATAATTAGCAGAGACCCCACTGGAAATTGTATGTACTTGTAGAGCAGGGGACTCAACTACAATTTGACAAGGTCTGGTCACATTTTCTAGATGGCAAAGGTCCGGCTGGATATCAAATCAAATCAAATCAAATTTTATTTGTCACATACACATGGTTAGCAGATGTTAATGCGAGTGTAGCGAAATGCTTGTGCTTCTAGTTCCGACAATGCAGTGATAACCAACAAGTAATCTAACTAACAATTCCAAAACTACTGTCTTATACACAGTGTAAGGGGATAAGGAACATGTACATAAGGATATATGAATGAGTGATGGTACAGAGCAGCATACAGTAGATGGTATCGAGTACAGTATATACATATGAGATGAGTGTGTAGACAAAGTAAACAAAGTGGCATAGTTAAAGTGGCTAGTGATACATGTGTTACATAAGGATGCAGTCGATGTTGTAGAGTACAGTATATACATATGCATATGAGATGAATAATGTAGGGTAAGTAACATTATATAAGGTAGCATTGTTTAAAGTGGCTAGTGATATATTTACATCATTTCCCATCAATTCCCATTATTAAAATGGCTGGAGTTGGGTCAGTGTCAATGACAGTGTGTTGGCAGCAGCCACTCAATGTTAGTGGTGGCTATTTAACAGTCTGATGGCCTTGAGATAGAAGCTGTTTTTCAGTCTCTCGGTCCCAGCTTTGATGCACCTGTACTGACCTCGCCTTCTGGATGATAGCGGGGTGAACAGGCAGTGGTTCGGGTGGTTGATGTCCTTGATGATCTTTATGGCCTTCCTGTAACAACGGGTGGTGTAGGTGTCCTGGAGGGCAGGTAGTTTGCCCCCGGTGATGCGTTGTGCAGTCCTCACTACCCTCTGGAGAGCCTTACGGTTGAGGGCGGAGCAGTTGCCGTACCAGGCGGTGATACAGCCCGCCAGGATGCTCTCGATTGTGCATCTGTAGAAGTTTGTGAGTGCTTTTGGTGACAAGCCGAATTTCTTCAGCCTCCTGAGGTTGAATAGGCGCTGCTGCGCCTTCTTCACGACGCTGTCAGTGTGAGTGGACCAATTCAGTTTGTCTGTGATGTGTATGCCGAGGAACTTGAAACTAGCTACCCTCTCCACTACTGTTCCATCGATGTGGATAGGGGGTGTTCCCTCTGCTGTTTCCTGAAGTCCACAATCATCTCCTTAGTTTTGTTGACGTTGAGTGTGAGGTTATTTTCCTGACACCACACTCCAAGGGCCCTCACCTCCTCCCTGTAGGCCGTCTCGTCGTTGTTGGTAATCAAGCCTACCACTGTTGTGTCGTCCGCAAACTTGATGATTGAGTTGGAGGCGTGCGTGGCCACGCAGTCGTGGGTGAACAGGGAGTACAGGAGAGGGCTCAGAACGCACCCTTGTGGGGCCCCCGTGTTGAGGATCAGCGGGGAGGAGATGTTGTTGCCTACCCTCACCACCTGGGGGCGGCCCGTCAGGAAGTCCAGTACCCAGTTGCACAGGGCGGGGTCGAGACCCAGGGTCTCGAGCTTGATGACGAGCTTGGAGGGTACTATGGTGTTGAATGCCGAGCTGTAGTCGATGAACAGCATTCTCACATAGGTATTCCTCTTGTCCAGGTGGGTTAGGGCAGTGTGCAGTGTGGTTGAGATTGCATCGTCTGTGGACCTATTTGGGCGGTAAGCAAATTGGATATTGCCATTTACTGGCGTAGTAACAAACCCCCGCCTCACGATCCAAATATGTTCAAACTGTTTCCATCCCTCTTGTTGGCATAGAGAACATTTAGCCATTTTAAAGCTCATTCCCTGCAATTATCTACATTTTGCCATGGGGTGGAGATACAATTTAGCAGTTTTAAAGATAATTTCCTGCAATTCTACACATTTTGCCATGTCTTATGTGTGTTCTGATACCAGAGTGACTCAACCATATCAACGGGGGCCCCCTGGAGGTCAAGGCCACTCTGCATGTAATCTGGGCATGATAGCTGGTTTACCTAACTTACCCATCTAGCTAACATTGCCAGTAGGTGATCAACAGGACATTTCTGACTGGTTAAAAATAAGATCTTTCAGTGAATGACATAACAAGCTGGACCTTTACACTACCAAATTTAGAAATTGAGTCTTGTATATTCTACTATTAAACCTCTTAACATCAGTAAGTTCTGGACCCCGGTCCGCCAGTTTGTACATTTTTTTTATATATATATTTAACCTTTATTTAACTAGGAAAGCCAGTTAAGAACAAATTCTTATTTTCAATGACGGCCTAGGAACAGTGGGTTTAACTGCCTGTTCAGGGACGGAACGACAGATTTGTACCTGGTCAGCTCGGGGATTGGAACTTGCAACCTTCCGGTTACTAGTCCAATGCTCTAACCACTAGGCTACCCTGCCGCCCCGAAAAAGTTGAGAATGTCAACAAATGAAATATATTGTTCTAAACAAAATGTCTTAGAATGAACTAAATCAAAAAGGGTAGTTTTGAGATACTCATATTTTTTATGTTGAATAAATGAATGGGAATGTGTATTTCAGAATCTAGACCTACTCCTTATGTTAGAGCACACTATAAGTCAGGGATCATCAACTACATTCAGCCGCGGGCCAAGGCAGCAGCTACTATTTATGTGGTCCAGCAAAATTAAGGCAGTTCTATACAATTAAAAACATTGCATTCGATTTCACAACACATTAAGTGTGTGCCCTCAGGCTACTACTCTTCTACCACATATCTACCACGTTTGTGTATAGTGCGTATGTTATGTGTCTCTCTTCACAGTCCCCGCTGTTCCATAAGGTGTATTTTGATCTGGTTTTTACATATGATTTTACTGCTTAATGTGGTTTTACTGCTTAATGAGTTCCATGTAGTCATGCCTCTATGCAGTACTGTGCACCTCCCATAGTCTGTTCTGGTCTTGGGACTGTGAAGAGAACTCTGGTGGCATGTCTTGTGGGGAATGCATGGGTGTCTGAGCTGTGTGCTAGTAATTTAAACTAATAATAATAATAATAATATATGCCATTTAGCAGACGCTTTTATCCAAAGCGACTTACAGTCATGTGTGCATACATTCTACTGATAGCTCGGCGCATTCAAAATGCCAGTACTTCTCACAAATACAAGTAGTGATGAAGTCAATCTCTCCTCTACTTTGTGCTAGACATGTGTATATATATGTATATATATATATATATATGTATATGTATATGTATATGTATATATATATATATATATATATATATATATATATATATATATATATATATATATATTGTTAGCTCTCTGTGTAGATTTAAGATCCAACTGTGCTGCCCTATTTTCTTTCACCTTTATTTAACCAGGTAGGCTAGTTGAGAACAAGTTCTCATTTGCAACTGCGACCTGGCTATTCTGGGCCGTGTGGAACCTGACCACACGAATGGACAGTAGTCCAGATGTGACAAAACTAGGGCCGGCAGGACCTGACTTGTTGATAGCGCTGTTAAGAAGAGCGAGCAGTTATTTATTATGGACAGACCTGTTCCCATCTTAGCTACTGTTGCATCAATTTGTTTTGATAATGACAGTTTTACAATCCAGGGTTACTCCGAACAGTTTAGTCTCCTCAACTTGCTAAATGTTCACATTATTCATCACAAGATTTAGTTGAGGTTTAGGGTTTAGTGAATGATTTACCCCAAATAAAATGCTTTTAGATTTTGAAATATTTAGGACCAACTTATTTCTTGCCACCTATTCTGAAACTGACTTCAGCTCTTTAAGTGTTGCAGTGATTTCACTTGCTGTGGTAGTTGATGTGTATAGAGTCATCAACATACATAGACACACAAGCTTTACTCAAAGGCAATGGTAGGTGATTAGTAAAGATTGAAAAGTAAGGGGCCTAGACAGCTGCCATGGGGAATGCCTGACTCTACCTGGATTATGTTAGAGAGGCTTCCATTAAAGAACACCCTCTGTGTTCTGTTACAGGTAACTCTCGAGCCACGGTATAGAAGGGGATGTAAAGCCTTAAACACATACGTTTTTCCAGAAACAGATTATGAAGGATAATTTCAAAAGCTGCACTGAAGTCTAACAAACCAGCTCCCACAAACTTTTTATTATCAATGTTCTCTCAGCCAATCATCAGTCATTTGTGTAAGTGCCGTACATGTTGAATGCCCTTCCCTAAAAGCGTGTTGAAAATCTGATGTTAATTTGTTTACTGTGAAATTGCGTTGTATCTGGTCAAACACTATTTGTTTTCAAAAGTTTACTAAGGGTTGGTATAAGGCTGATTGGTTGGCTGTTTTGAGCCAGTAAAGGGTGCTTTTCTATTCTTGGGTAGCATAACGGCTTATGTTTCCCTCTAGGCCTGAGGGCATACACTTTTCTGTAGGCTTAGATTTCCTGTAGGCAAATAGGAGTGGCAATATCTTCCGCCATCATCCTCTGTCATTTTCCATCCAAGTTGTAAGACCCATGTGGCTTGTTATTGTTGATAGACAACAATAATTGTTTCACCTATTCCACACTCACTTTACAGAATTATAAATTATAATGAACATATTTCATAATTTGGTCAGTTATGCATGGATGTGTAGGTTCAAAATGTGTTGTTGGAATGTCATGCCTAAATTTGCTAGTCTTGCCATTGAAAAAAAATCATTAAAGTACTTGGCAATATCAGTGGGTTTTGTGATGAATGAGCAATCTAATTCTATGAATGATGGAGCCGAGTTCGTCTTTTTGACCAGAATTTCATTCAAGGTGCCCCAAAGATTTTTACTATTGTTCTTTATATCATCTATCTTTGTTTCATTGTAGATTTGTCCTCTTTTTGTTCTATTTAGTCACATGATTTCTCAATTTACAGTATGTTTGCCAATCAGCTATGCAGCAAGACTTATTTTCCATTCCTTTTGCCGCATCCCTATAAATCATACAATTTTTCAATTCCTTGTAACTCCACAGGGATTTAACATTTTTTACAGTAATTCTATTTTTAATGGGTGCATGCTTATTCGTATGTGGAATAAGCAATTTTATTTTAAGTGCAGTGTCTGGTTGCCCCTCCATTAAAAAAAAATATTTGACCTTTTATTTAAAAGTCCATTAAGAATAATTATTCTTTTTTTACAATGAAAAGCCTACCGAGAGGCAAAAGGCACACCACAGACCTAGATCTGGCTACAATGTAATGATCACTACATCTGATGGATGTATATTATAATATGTGACTATAACATCATTTCAAACCTTGTTTACATTTTGTATACAAACAAATTCCACAAATTAAAATCACTTGGAGCTGATTTGCTGATTTCTTATGTGCAACAATAGAAAAACAAACACATAAATTAAGTTTTGTTTTTTTATTACATTTTGGCTCAGAAAACGGAGAGTGGGCCGCCAGTTGGGGAATGTTGCAATAAGGATTAGAATGACACCAAGATGTTTCTGTGTCATGTACAGACCACAAGGCCTTACAGGAGGCATGTATAGGTCTAAAAGGGCCTGAAATGGCCACTTTCATCATGATTATTCTTAAATGATTTGTGATACAAATGTAAAAAGCATGTCAAACAGCTTTCCTCCCAATTAAATATATATGTGAGACTTGCCAAAAATATTTTTCACTCCCGCTGGCTTGGAATCGCCCCAAAAGGCTGTTAAGCAGTATGTAATGAGTTAATAGGGAGTGCTGATGAAATGTGTAGGTGATCTGGCAGAGTTACCAGGCATATATGAGACTCTGCTTTGTGAGAGGAGTATGTGGGTGGTGTGTGTGGCACAGGTTCAGACTCTTCGGTGAGATCCACACACTCTCCTTCCTGAAGACACAGTCTGTGACAAACCAGAGGCAGAGAGAGGAAGGCTTTATGTGTGTTTACAGAGTCCTTATACACCCTCCAGTGTGTTTATACACCCTCCAGTGTGTTTATACACCCTCCAGTGTGTTTTGTTTCCCCTCTCAGGAGATGCATGAGAAGTAGGAGATCACAAATACAACACGCATAACCATGCTAGTCCCCAGGGATGAGGGAGAGGAAGAAAAACAAACTGACAGAGAAGGATACAAAACCCTCTGAATTGTCCAATAATATCTGTAGTCAAAAGTATGGGCTATTTGCCATTAGGTTGTTGGTTCTACTCCCAGAGCTGAGTCTTGGGCAGAAAGTTGCAAACTTTTCACGTAAAGTGAATTGAAGTGTGTTTGTGTGTAGGGTTGGATAGGTTACTTTCTGAAAGGAATCCATTACAGTTACTAGTTACCAGTCCACAATTGTAATCAGTAATGTAACTTTTACTGACCCAAACTCAGTAACGTAATCTGATTACTTTGTTACTTTTTGTATTATTTTCTGCTTAAGAGGCATTGGAAAAAGACTAAAAGGATCCATCAAATGCATTTGGTGGGTCATCATAGTGGTTTCTCACTTGTGGTCAGACACACTCAGGTGGAAAAAACTTAAACTTGTGCCTATTTTCAATGCAGATTGAATGCCCTGAACGTGAGTCACTGTTACTAGCCGGCTACCACCCGGTACTTAACCTTGTACCTTAGAGACTGCTGTCCTATGTACATAGTGATTGAACACTGGTCACATGAATAATGTTTATATACTGTTTTACAAACTTCATTTGTATATAACGTATTCTAGTCAAGGCTCTTCCTATACACTCACCGGACAGTTTATTAGGTACCCCATTCACACACACATGGATCGTTCCTACAGACTGTGTGTCACGTGGCTTGCTATATAAAGCAGGCGTTGAGGCATTCTGTTACTGTTCGATTGAACGTTAGAATGGGCAAAACGAGTGACCTAAGTGACTGAGTGTGGTATGATCATCGGTGCTAGGCGTGCCGAATCCAGCATCTTAGAAACGGCCAACCTCCTGAGGCTTTTCACACATGACAGTGTATATAGGGTTTACCGAGAATGATGTGACAAACAAAAAACATCCAATCAGCGGCAGTCATGTGGGCGAAAACAGCTCGTTGATGAAAGAGGTTGAAGAAAATGGCAAGAATCGTGCAAGCTAACAGGTTGGCCAGAAACAGTTAAATAACAGGGAAGTACAACCGTGGTGTGCAGAATGGCATATCTGAACGCACAACTCGTCGATGCTTGTCACGGATGGGCTATTTCAGCAGACGACCACACCAGGTTCCACTCTTTTCATCTAAAAACAACAAGAAGCGGCTCCAGTGGATATGCGATCACCAAAACTGGACAGCTGAGGAGTGGAGAAACATCGCCTGCGCCGACGAATGCTGTTGAGTCGTGCTGACGGCAGAGTCAGGATTTTTCTGCTGGTGTCAATGGTACGGGCTGGTGGCGGTGATGTACTGGTTTATGGAATGTTTTCCTGGCACACATTAGGTTCCTTGATACCAATTGAGCAACAAACGTTTCTGAACACCTTGTAGAAGCCACGCCCTGAAGTATTCAGACTGTTCTGGAGGAAAATGAATGGGGGGGGGGGGGGGTCTGTCCCGGTAGTAGATTGGTGTACCTAATTAACTTTCTGGTGAGTGTATAACTACTGCTGTACACACCTTTTCTATTCATATACTGTCCATAATGTCTATACACAACATCATATATACACACAGTGAGGGAAAAAACTATTTGATCCCCTGCTGATTTTGTACATTTGCCCACTGACAAAGACATGATCAGTCTATAATTTTAATGGTAGGTTTATTTGAACAGTGAGAGACAGAATAACAACAAAAAAAATCTAGAAAAACGCATGTCAAAAATGTTTTGATTTGCATTTTAATGAGGAGAAATAAGTATTTGACCCCCTCTCAATCAGAAAGATTTCTGGCTCCCAGGTGTCTTTTATACAAGTAACGAGCTGAGATTAGGAGCACACTCTTAAAGGGAGTGCTCCTAATCTCAGTTTGTTACCTGTATAAAAGACACCTGTCCACAGACGCAATCAATCAATCAGATTCCAAACTCTCCACCATGGCCAAGACCAAAGAGCTCTCCAAGGATGTCAGGGACAATATTGTAGATGTACACAAGGCTGGAATGGGCTACAAGACCATCGCCAAGCAGCTTGGTGACAAGGTGACAACAGTTGATGCGATTATTCGCAAATGGAAGAAACACAAAAGAACTGTCAATCTCCCTCTGCCTGGGGCTCCATGCTAGATCTCACCTTGTGGAGTTGCAATGATCATGAGAACAGTGAGGGATCAGACCAGAACTACACGGGAGGATCTTATCAATGATCTTAAGGCAGCTGAGACCATAGTCACCAAGAAAAAAATTGGAACCTCCTTCCCTCAGCCAGGGCATTGAAAATGGGTCGTGGATGGGTATTCCAGCATGACAATGACCCAAAACACATGGCCAAGGCAACAAAGGAGTGGGTCAAGAAGAAGCACATTAAGGTCCTGGAATGGCCTAGCCAGTCTCCAGACCTTAATCCCATAGAAAATATGTGGAGGGAGCTGAAGGTTCGAGTTGCCAAACATCAGCCTCAACCTTAATGACTTGGAGAAGATCCCTCCTGAGATGTGTGCAAACCTGGTAGCCAACGACAAGAAACGTCTGACCTCAGTGATTGCCAACGAGGGTTGTGCCACCAAGTACTAAGTCATGTTTTGCAGAGGGGTCAAATACTTATTTCTCTCATTAAAATGCAAATCAATTTATAACATTTTTGACATTATTTTTTCTGGATTTTTTTGTTATTCTGTCTCTCACTGTTCAAAGAAACCTACCATTAAAATGATAGACTGATCATTTTTTGTCAGTGGGAAAACGTACAAAATCAGCAGGGGATCAAATACTTTATCCCCTCACTGTGTGTGTGTGTGTGTGTGTGTGTGTGTGTGTGTGTGTGTGTGTGTGTGTGTGTGTGTGTGTGTGTGTGTGTGTGTGTGTGTGTGTGTGTGTGTGTGTGTGTGTGTGTGTGTGTGTGTGTGTGTGTGTGTGTGTGTGTGTGTGTGTGTGTATATATTCCAGGCTCCTCACGTTGCTCGTTCTGATATTTCTTAATTCCTTAAATAACATTCTTGAGGATTTGCGTGTATTGTTTTGCATTGTTATTATTTATTACACTGTTGCACATTTTGATTTAATGTCATTGAGAAAACAGAAAGGTGTCAGTGTTTTTCCACAAACATCCTTTCTGAATTTGAAGTAACAATCTAGCCTTTCTAAATTATCTGTAATCTGATTACAATATGTAATCTGATTACAATATTTGTATTACAATTTTGTTTCCAACCGTGTGTGAGTGAGCATTGAAGAAATGACATGGTAAAAGAGTTACTATTGAGACGGAAGACTCCAGTTCCTCTAGAGATGACTGTTCTATCCCAGTGAGGGCTCTTTACCCCCCTCCGCCTCAGCCTCCCCTACCCCCAGTCTATCCGGCCCCATGTGCTGTCTTCCTGCCTTTGAACTCCAGAACCTCAAAGCCCATCTCTCGGCTGCACAGCTCTTGTTTTTTATTTTGTTTAATGTATTATGGGATAAGATATGGAGGATTTTCAAGAGGGGAAAGCCAAATCTTAAATAATAGAAGACAAAACAGCCCCCAATCCAAAGGGATAAATGATGGATGAAAAAGAAGATGAAGCACAGGCGTGGTATAGTATAGCCTTGTCTCAACTCAATCACTCATCACTGACACTGGACTAGAACAGTAGAATACAGACGACATTACAGGGCATGATTCCTGTTCTAGGTGCACCACTGTCAGTGTTTTGGTCAGTGTGTGTTTGGCCTTGTTGACTGACCTGTTGGCTGATTTCAATGGACTGATGGGATGTCTACAGTGTGTGCGGGTGTGTGGGCGGGTGTCTGCATACATTACCGTTCAAAAGTTTGGGGTCACTTAGACATTTCCTTGACTTGGAAAGAAAATCACTTTTTTGTCCATTAAAATAACATGAAATTGATCAGAAATACAGTGTAGACATTTTTAATGTTGTAAATGATTATTGTAGCTGGAAACAGCTGATATATATTTAAAAATATATATATACATATGCGGACAGAGGCCCATTATCAGCAACCATCACTCCTGTATTCCAATTGCACATTGTGTTAGCTAATCCAAGTTTATCATTTTAGGCTAATTGATCATTAGAAAACCCTTTTGCAATTATGTTAGCACAGCTGAAAACTGTTGTTCTGATTTAAAGAAGCAATAAAATTGGTATTCTTTAGACTAGTTGAGTATATGGAGCATCATCATTTGTGGGTTCGATTACAAGCTCAAAATGGCCAGAAACAAAGAACTTTCTGCTAAAACTCGTCAGTCTATTCTTTTTCTGAGAAATGAAGGCTATTCCATGCGAGAATTTGACAAGAAACTGAAGATCCCATACACTGGTGTGTACTACTCCCTTCACAGAACAGCGCAAACTGACTCTAACCAGAAAATAATGATGTGGGAGGCCCCGGTGCACAACTGAGCAAGAGGACAAGTACATTAGGGTGTCTAGTTTGCGAAAAACGGACGCCTCACAAGTGCTCAAGTTGCAGTTTCATTACATAAACGCAGGAAAAAAAGAAACGTCCTCACTGTCTACTGTGTTTATTTTCAGCAAACTTAACATGTGTAAATATTTATATGAACATAACATGATTCAACAACTGAGACATAAACTGAACAAGTTCCACAGGCATGTGACAAACAGAAATTGAATCATGTGTCCCTGAACAAAGGGAGGGTCAAAATCAAAAGTAACAGTCGGTATCTGGTGTGGCCACCAGCTGCATTAAGTACTGCAGTGTATCTCCTCCTCATGGACTGCACCAGATTTGCCAGTTCTTCCTGTGAGATGTTACCCCACTCTTCCACCAAGGCACCTGCAAAACATTTCTGGGGGGATGGCCCTAGCCCCCACCCTGTCGAGCCAACAGGTCCCAGACGTGCTTAATGGGATTGAGATCCGGGCTCTTCGCTGGCCATGGCAGAACACTGACATTCCTGTCTTAAAGGAAATCACGCACAGAATGAGCAGTATGGCTGGTGGCATTGTCATGCTGGAGGGTCATGTCAAGATGAGCCTGCAGGAAGGGTACCACATGAGGGAGGAGGATGTCTTCTATGTAACACACAGCGTTGAGATTGCCTGCAATGACAACAAGCTCAGTCCGATGATGCTGTGACACACCGCCCCAGACCATGATGGACCCTCCTCCTCCAAATTGATCCCGCTCCCTGGTACAGGCCTCGGTGTAATGCTCATTCCTTCGACGATAAACGCGAATCCGACCATCACCCCTGGTGAGGCAAAACCGTGACTCGTCAGTGAAGAGCACTTTTTGCCAGTCCTGTCTGGTCCAGCGACGTTGGGTTTGTGCCCATAGGCGACATTGTTGCTGGTGATGTCTGGTGAGGACCTGCCCTACAACAGGCCTACAAGCCCTCAGTCCAGCCTCTCTCATCTTATTGCGGGCAGTCTGACCACTGATGGAGGGATTGTGCGTTCCTGGTGTAACTCGGGCAGTTGTTGCCATCTTGTACCTGTCCCGCAGGTGTGATGTTCGGATGTACTGATCCTATGCAGGTGTTGTTACACGTGGTGTGCCACTGCGTGGACGATCAGCTGTCCGTCCTGTCTCCATGTAGCACTGCCTTAGGCATCTCACAGTACGGACATTGCAATTTATTGCCCTGGCCACATCTGCAGTCCTCATGCCTCCTTGCAGCATGCCTAAGACACGTTCACGCAGATGAGCAGGGACCCTGGGCATCTTTCTTTTGGTGTTTTTTCAGAGTTGGTAGAAAGGCCTCTAGTGTCCTAAGTTTTCAGAACTTAGGACACCGTTTTTTAGTGTCTTAACGACCGTTCCACAGGTGCATGTTCATTAATTGTTTATGGTTCATTGAACAAGCATGGGAAATGGTGTTTAAACACTTTACAATGAAGATCTGTGAAGTTGTTTAGATTTTTACGAATTATCTATGAAAGACAGGGTCCTGAAAAAGGGACATTTATTTTGTTGCTGAGTTTAGTACCCGCCAAACACCAGTCTCAACGTCAACAGTGAAGATGCGACTCCGGGATGCTGGCCTTCTAGGTAGAGTTGCAAAGAAAAAGCCATATCTCAGACTGGCCAATATAAAGCAAAGATTAAGATGGGCAAAAGAACACAGACACTGGACAGAGGAATATTGGAAAAAAAGTGTTCTGGACAGACGAATCTAAGTTTGAGGTGTTCGGATCACAAAGAAGAACATTCGTGAGATGCATAAAAAATGAAAGATGCTGGGGGAGTGCTTGATGCCCTCTGTCAAGCAAGCTGGAGGCAATGGGGTGATTTGGTGGTGGTAAAGAGGGATATTTCTACAGGGGGAAAGGGATCTTGAAGAAGGAAGGGCATCACTCCATTTTGCAATGCCGTGCCCTACCCTGTGGACGGCGCTTAATTGGAGCTAATTTCCTTCTACAACAGGACAATTTACCCAACACACAGGTCCAAAATATGCAAGAACTATTTAGGGAAGAAGCTGGTATTCTGTCTATAATGGCGTGGCCAGCACAGTCACTTGATCTCAACCCTGTTGTGCTGTTGTAGGAGCAGCTTGACCGTATGGTAGGTAAGAAGGGCCCATCAAGCCAATCCAACTTGTGGGAGGTGCTTCAGGAAGCATGGGGTTAAATCTCTTCAGATTACCTCAACAAATTGACAACTAGAATGCCAAAGATCTGCAAGGCTGTAGTTGCTGCAAACAAAGGATTCTTTGACGAAAGCTAAGTTTGAAGGACACAATTATTATTTTAATTAAAAATCATGATTTGTAACCTTGTCAACATCTTGACTCTTTGTCCTATTCATTTTGCAACTAATTTCATCTATGTTTTCATGGAAAACAAGGACATTTCTAAGTGACCTAAAACATTTGAAGGTGTGTGTGTGTGTGTGTGTGTGTGTGTGTGTGTGTGTGTGTGTGTGTGTGTGTGTGTGTGTGTGTGTGTGTGCATACCTGTGTTTTTGCATGCATGCGAATACACTGTGTGTACAACACATTCCCCCTTTGCCCTCAGAACAGCCTCAATTCGTCAGAGCATGGACAGGGAGGCTGGCCCATGCTGAGTCCAATGCTTCCCACAGTTGTGTCAAGTTGACTCTATGTCCTTTGGGTGGTAGACTATTCTTGATAGACACAGGGAACTGTTGAGTGTGACACAAACCGATGTGCCTGGCACATACTACCATAACCATTTCACAGGCACTTAAATATTTTGTCTTTCCCGTTCACTGTCTGAATGGCACACATACACAATCCATGTCTAAATTGTCTTAAGGCTTAACAATCCTTCTTTAACCCGTCTCCTCCCTCTCATCGACACTGGTTTGAAGTTGATTTTTACAAGTGACATTCATAAGGGATCATAGCATTCACCTGGTCAGTCTGTCATGGAAAGAGCAGGTGTTCTTAATGTTTTGTACACTCAGTGTATATATATATATAGTGCCTTGCGAAAGTATTCAGCCCCCTTGAACTTTGCGACCTTTTGCCACATTTCAGGCTTCAAACATAAAGATATAAAACTGTATTTTTTTGTGAAGAATCAACAACAAGTGGGACACAATCATGAAGTGGAACGACATTTATTTGATATTTCAAACTTTTTTAACAAATCAAAAAACGGAAAAATTGGGCGTGCAAAATTATTCAGCCCCTTTACTTTCAGTGCAGCAAACTCTCTCCAGAAGTTCAGTGAGGATCTCTGAATGATCCAATGTTGACCTAAATGACTAATGATGATAAATACAATCCACCTGTGTGTAATCAAGTCTCCGTATAAATGCACCTGCACTGTGATAGTCTCAGAGGTCCGTTAAAAGCGCAGAGAGCATCATGAAGAACAAGGAACGCATCAGGCAGGTCCGAGATACTTTTGTGAAGAAGTTTAAAGCCGGATTTGGATACAAAAACATTTCCCAAGCTTTAAACATCCCAAGGAGCACTGTCCAAGCGATAATATATAAATGGAAGGAGTATCAGACCAATGCAAATCTACCAAGACCTGGCCGTCCCTCTAAACTTTCAGCTCATACAAGGAGAAGACTGATCAGAGATGTAGCCAAGATCATGATCACTCTGGATGAACTGCAGAGATCTACAGCTGAGGTGGGAGACTCTGTCCATAGGACAACAATCAGTCATATATTGCACAAATCTGGTCTTTATGGAAGAGTGGCAAGAAGAAAGCCATTTCTTAAAGATATCCATAAAAAGTGTTGTTTAATGTTTGCCACAAGCCACCTGGGAGACACACCAAACATGTGGAAGAAGGTGCTCTGGTCAGATGAAACCAAAATTGAACTTTTTGGCAACAATGCAAAACATTATGTTTGGTGTAAAAGCAACACAGCTCCATCACCCTGAACACACCATCCCCACTGTCAAACATGGTGGTGGCAGCATCATGGTTTGGGCCTGCTTTTCTTCAGCAGGGACAGGGAAGATGGTTAAAATTGATGGGAAGATGGATGGAGCCAAATACAGGACCATTCTGGAAGAAAACCTGATGGAGTCTGCAAAAGACCTGAGACTGGGATGGAGATTTGTCTTCCAACAAGACAATGATCCAAAACATAAAGCAAAATCTACAATGGAATGGTATTAAAGTATTAACTTAAGGGGGCTGAATAATTTTGCACGCCCAATTTTTCAGTTTTTGATTTGTTAAAAACGTTTGAAATATCCAATAAATGTTGTTCCACTTCATGATTGTGTCCCACTTGTTGTTGATTCTTCACAAAAAAATACAGTTTTATATCTTTGTTTGAAGCCTGAAATGTGGCAAAAGGTCACAAAGTTCAAGGGGGCCGAATACTTTCGCAAGGCACTGTATGTGTGTGTGTGTCTGTCTTACCGGTGGTATTAACGTTTCATCAGAGCGGTGGTTGAAGCTCCATTAATCTTCATCATGGTGGCTGTCAGGCCTGCGAGGGCGCAGTGCGCCACACACTCCTTAATCAAAGACATAATTAGCCTATAATTAATAGATTGGAAATGTGGATTGAAAAAAACTAAACAAAAAACAGTTATACTTCCACCATCTGAGGGGCCAGATTGATGTGCAATCTGCCTATGTGTTTGGCCCAGGCTGACAGGAACAGGCAGTGATGGTGGGAGGGAGGCAGGGATGGAGTGTGTGAATTACACACTGTTTGTGTTCAGGCAGACTTCCTGTGGGGTTCTAGTGGAAGTGTTGACTGTGGAGGAGCTGAGGCGAGGGACCAGGGGTGAAGGTGTGTATGTCTGTGGTGACCCTCTCTTTCGTCTCTAACTCAGCCTTCCACAAAGAGGAGAACAAAAACTCTAAGAGATGTTGAGAGGGAGGGAGAATTAGAGATATATAGGGAGTGAGAGGAGAGACATTAAGTGAAAAGAGTGCATGTGAAAGTATGTCGGGACAGAAATTGAAGAAAGGAAAGATGGATCAATAGGAAGCTGGAGAGACAGTAATTGAAAAGGAGATGTGGATTGTGAAGATGGATTCTCAAGGTGAGCTCGTTGGGGGAGACTGATGCAAACGGCCACTTGTGTCTGATGTTGGTCGGGCAGTGTGATATTGATGAATATTTTTCCTTCCTTCCAGCTTTTTGTTTAATCTAGTCTGTATATTTGTCATTCTTAACATTGTTTGTGGGTGGGATGTAAGGTAACCTCTCCTCACTTTATTTTTTGATTTCATTTGAGGTTTTTTTTACATGGAAACTTTTTACAATGAAAATAAGCATGTTTTTTTCTTAGATAATCTAAACCTTATGTATCACGCAACAAGGGCCCACTAAAAATAGGAAAATTAAAAAACAGATACATTATTTCCATAAGTATTCAGACCCTTTGTTGTGAGACTCGAAATTGAGCTCAGGTGCATCCTGTTTCCATTGATCAACCTTGACGTTTCTACAACTTGATTGGAGTCCACCTGTGGTAAATTCAATTGACTGGACATGATTTGGAAAGGCACACACCTGTCTATATAAGGTCCCACAGTTGACAGTGCATGTCAGAGCAAGATCCTTCGAGACAGGATTGTGTCGAGGCACAGATCTGGGGAAGGGTACCAAAGAATTTTGACAGCATTGAAGGTTCCCAAGAACACAGTGGCCTCCAAGACCCTTCCTAGAGCTGGCCGACCAGCCAAACTGAGCAATCGGGGGAGAAGGGCCTTGGTCAGGGAGGTGATGAAAAATACCTGATGGTCACTCTGACATACCTATATAGTTCCTCTTTGGAGATGGGAGAACCTGGCAGACGGAAGCCACTCCTCAGTAAAAGGCACATAACAGCCCGCTTGGAGTTTGCCAAAAGGCACCTAAACACACAAGATTCTCTGGTCTGATGAAACCAAGACTCTTTGGCCTGATTGCCAAGCGTCACATCTGGAGGATACCTGGCACCATCACTATGGTGAAGCATGGTGGTGGCAGCATCATGCTGTGGGGGTGTTTTTCTTCAGCAGGGACTGGGAGACTAGTCAGGGTCAAGGGAAAGATGAACGGAGCAAAATACAGAGAGATCCTTGATGAAAACCTGCTCCAGAGCGCTCAGGACCTCAGACTGGGGGCGAAGGTTCACCTTCCAACAGGAGAACGACCCTAAGCACACAGCCAAGACGATGCTTGAGAAGCTTCGGGACAAGTCTCTGAATGTACTTGAGTTGCCCAGCCAGAGCCCAGACTTGAACCCAATCGGATATCTCTGGAGAGACCTGAAAATATCTGTGCAGCAACTCTCCCCATCCAACCTGACAGAGCTTGAGAAGAATGGAAGAAACTCCCCAAATACAGGTGTGCCAAGCTTGTAGCATCATACCCAAGAAGACTCGAGACTATAATTGCTGTCCAAGGTGCTTCAACAAAATACTGAGTAAAGGGTCTGAATACTTATGTAAATATTGTATTTTCTTAATAAATTTGCAAAAAATTCTAAACCTATTATTGCTTGCTCATTATGGGGTATTGTGTAGATTGTTTTTTGGAAAAATCACAATTTTAATTCATTTTAGAATAAAGCTGTAGCCTAAAAAACATGTGAAAACAGTCAAGAGGTTTGAATACTTTCCGAAGGCACTGTATGTGTATTTGACACTATGCTAGGGTAACAATTGTAGGCGCAAGTTTATTAAGCTTGTATGGATGTCATCCCCAGTACATGTTCATGTCATCGTTACCAGTCAACAGCATTACACTTAAAAACGACGGCAACTTCCTCCAGCGATTTCTAAATGGATAGGTTTGCTACAAGCATATCAGAACGGGAGCATTATGTAAGAAAAGGTCTACACCTGAAAGGACTACTTAAAAGTGAAGCAAGCTAACACAACCAGTTATGTCCAAATGAGATTTTAGTAACAGCATTGTTGCCATGTTAGAACAGAAATGATCGATTTTTACTAATATCCACTTTGTTAGTACATGTTATTTAAATGAGGCCATGCACTCTCTCTCTCTCTCACACACACACAGATTTCTATTTTCTCATTATTGTAGATTGCATACAGTCCTCTCGTAGGCCCTTGTCTGTGTGCCCAGCTGCCCTTCATGGATGAGAATGACATTAAAAAAAATGAGATTTGGAGGCCTTCAATCCACCTTTATCAGTGGCCGGAAGCTTGAGGCTGAAATATGGCACGTACATCTATCTGCTGAGGAGACACTAACCACACTTTTATGAGTATTGATTCAGAGCACACTCTTTTTATGAAAAGGGCCGTTTTTTTGTTTTCTGTTTCAGCTAGTTATTAAAGTGGAAATTGAGTTGTAATTCTGATGGATTTTCCCTACAATTCTGTGTCCGGGTTGAAGGATTCTTCCTCTTTCTTAGTGAACGTGACCTGCTCTTTTTACATGAACGTGACCTGCTTTTTAAAAACGTTTATTTAAGCAGGAGGTCAAATGAGCCCTGCAGAATAGAAAAAAATCGAATATGAAACGCAATCCACAAATAATAACAATCAAGCATTCACGCCAAACAGTTTCCCCAACAGTTTCCCTAGCTTCCTCTCAAGTTTCCCAACCTATCAAGACATCAGAAGTCAATTACAAAAACATGTAAACAGGGCTCCCAACATTAATATTATTATTATTTTTTAATGATTAAAAACATATTATTTTGTCTTTTAGGTGACACTCTTATCCAGAGCGACTTACAGTAAGTAGTGAGTGCATACATTTAGTTACTTTTTCATACTCATCCCCCGTGGGAATCAAACCCACAACTAGGGCTGTTACGGTGACCGTATTAATGCCACACCGGCAGTCACGAGTCATGAATGCAGTCAAATTCCACGTGACCATTTAGTCAAGGTAATTAGGCTTCTCCAAGCTCTGATGCTACGGATGGTCATTAGTAGCCTACCAAAGTTTCTAACTGCCTGGTCCTCAGCACTATATTGTCCCTCTAAACACTTCATGAGAGCCCATGAGCTCATGTTGCACAACATTTCTATAGGCTATGCAATGGTGTAAGAAAACAGAGTGATGGCCTCTATTAAAAAGAGGATCCTATCAGCTTTCTATAGGTTAGGCCTACTATATAATTATTTCTCAACTTTATTAATATTAAGCACATTGCTTCTATTTACAATGGTATAGCCTACCTGGCTGGCATAAAAAAACACTGGAAAAGCGTTGTCCATTTGCTATTTACAGTGGGGCAAAAAAGTATTTAGTCAGCCACCAATTGTGCAAGTTGAAAAGTTAAAAAGATGAGGGAGGCCTGTAATTTTCATCATAGGTACACTTTGGAGGGAGTTGAAAGTCCGTGTTGCCCAGCAACATCCCCAAAACATCACTGCTCTAGAGGAGATCTGCATGGAGAAATGGACCAAAATACCAGCAACAGTGTGTGAAAACCTTGTGAAGACTTTGTGTGTGAAAACCTTGTGAAAACCTTGCGAACAAAGGGTATATAACAAAGTATTGAGATACACTTTTGTTATTGACCAAATACTTATTTTCCACCATAATTTGCAAATAAATTAATTACAAATCCTACAATGTGATTTTCTGGATTATTTCCCCTCATGTTGTCTGTCATAGTTGAAGTGTACCTATGATGAAAATTACAGGCCTCTCATCTTTTTAAGTGGGAGAACTTGCACAATTGGTGGCTGACGAAATACTTTTTTGCCCCACTGTAAGTGAATAGATGATGGCATGTATTCTTTCTCGCTGCCCATTTCAAGACAGGTGCATGGTTATTGTCCATTCTAAAACTAATTTCACACATGTATATTATTTAGTATATGTAAAGACAAGATTAAGTCAAGAATAGTATGACGGGTGACAATATTAGCCTATCACTTGTGAATGATGTCCAGCATAAGGCAAAAAACAGTGAATGCTTTTTTTTGCTGCTTTTTCTAGTCATAGTCTCTCACCTCATGTAGCCTCGCCCATAGGCCCATGTTCTTTTCCAAGGTTTGTATCACAACAAAAATGTCCAAATAACTTCTTAAAATGAAGCACATTAATACGCTTTACAACGGGTGTAGAGCCTAGCTAGCATACAAACACAGCGCGCGTACGTTTCAAAATTGAGGAAGATCATTTTCACCATAAATGCACCTTGATATTTTTTTTATTTTTAATTTAACCTTTTTTTAACCAGGTAGGCTAGTTGAGAACAAGTTCTCATTTACAACTGCGACCTGGCCAAGAATAAATCAAAGCAGTTCGACACATACAACACAGAGTTACACATGGAATAAATGAACATACAGTCAATAATACAGTAGAAAAAAGTCTATATACAGTATGTACAAATCAGGTAGGATAAGGGATGTAGTAAGGCAATAAATAGGCCATGGTGGCAAAGTAATTACAATATACCAATTAAACACTGGAATGGTAGATGTGCAAGTAATAGAAGCATTACATGATTACATTACTTGTTTGAATAATCACATTTGTGGTCACTTTTGAGAATGGTGTTTTCTAGCTAATGGAGCATTTGCGCTTATAGCCTACTGCCCTGTGTGCATTGCTGTGCCTATAATGTGAAGAAATATCCTAATAGTTTATCAACATTTTGAGCTAAACATTCTTGTCTGTTACGTCAGGCTCATTGCTTGGAGCAGGTTTTTCTGACGCTATTGGTTGTATTAATTTGGGATCTGTCGCATCCCACCACTGTCCCAGAATTTGTTTGGAATATTTATTTCTCACATAGAAAAGGTCATGGGCGATGCCAAGAGTGTGCAAGGTTGTCATCAAGGCAAAGGTTGGCTACTTTGAAGAATCTAAAGTCTATTTAGGTTTTGTTTAACTTTGTGTGCTCATGTGTCATTTCATAGTTTTGACATCGTCACTATTATTCTACAATGTAGAAAATATTAAAAATAAAGAAAGACCCTTGAATGAGTAGGTGTGTCCAACCTTTTGACTGGTACTGTATTTCAAGAAATGTAGCTGCAAGCAGCCATTAGCTGGGTTCAAGCCCTGTGGCCCCACAGCCCCAACATCAGGACAAATTGGACTTATTACCCTTGGATGAGGTACTTCTGTACTCTTTACCACGCCTGCCAAAAATCAGAAATCAAAATCAAATAGATCAGGTGTTATGCTTTTCATATATTTTTGAATGATTTTTTTATGATGTTGACATGAAGACGTCTTCTCCTGAATCGCAGGACCAATTGGCACCAAATTAGGTATATAGCTATGGACCCACCTCTTTTAAATGCAATATTTTCCGAGACTCTAGCTCAAACAATATAGCCGCTATACGCCACGAATGTGAATGCCAAGAAGTACAATAGGGTTTCTCACAGCTTTGTTGAATTGTTTCCCACAATCTTTTCCACCTGTAGTTTTATGGTTGAATGTCTGATGTATAGGCTACTAGGTGTATGCGGCTTCTTTAAAATTGAAAATCAAGAGTCTTCCGTCTCAAGTCTCTTCCTCTGCTTCTCTAAATCTTTATTTTCCTGTGGAAGTGCTGACAACACCTTGGGAATCAGAAGCCTCATTCACTTTCTAAGAGGCTTTTTGGCTCAACAATGGAGCTCTACAGGAATGAGAGCTAAACATAGCCGTATTCAGATGTGACCCGAATTCAACCCATCAAACTGCCTCTCCGAAATTGTGCCATTATACACTAGGCTCCTGCACTAGACGCTTCTGGGAGGAACCATAGCATCCTGTAGACAGGATGAGGACAGATGATGCTATTTATTGAATTGATAGAGAAGGTGAAGGGGGTAGATGCTTTATACCTGTGCCTTCAGAAAGTATTTATACCCATTGACTTATTCCACATTTTATTGTGTTACAAACTGAATTCGAAATGGATTAGATAATATTGTAATTATTTCCCATCTACACACATTACCCAATAATAACAAAGTGAAAACATGTTTTTAAAAATTTTAGCAAATGTATTGAAAATGAAATAGAGATATCTAATTTACATAAATATTAACATCCCCGAGTCAATACTTTGTCGAAGAAACTTGGCAGTGATTACAGCTGTGAGTGTTTCTGGGTAAATCTACAAGAGCTTGTTTATCATTGCTAAACAAACATTTTCCGGTCTTGCCATAGATTTCAAGCAGATTTAAGTCAAAACTGTAACTTTGCCACTCAGGAACATTCACTGTCTTCTTGGTAAGTAACTCCAGTGTAGATTTGGCCTTGTGTTTTGGGCTATTGTCCTCCTGAAAGATGAATTCATCTCCCAGTGTATGGTGGAAAGCAGACTGAACTAGGATTTCCTCTAGGATTTTGCCTGTACTTAGTTCCATTCCATTTGTTTTTTTTTATCGAAGAAAACTCTCTAGTCTAACAATTACAAGCATACCCATAACATGATGCAGTCAACAATATGCTTGAAAATATGGAGTGGTACTCAGTAATGTTTTGTATTGGGTCTGTAACTATTTTAAAGTCACCATTTGGTTTGTGGTGAAATCCCTGAGCGGTTTCCTTCCTCTCGGGCAACTGAGCTAGGAAAGACATCTGTATCTTTTGTAGTTACTGGTTGTATTGATATGTGTTTGAAATTCACTGCCCGACTGATGGACCTACAGTGGGAAGAAGAAACATAATTCCACTTTGACACTATGGGGTATTGTGTGTTGGCCAGTGACCACAAATCATAATTGAATCCATTCCAAATTCAAGCTGTAGCCTTATTCTAAAATGTATTAAATAAATACAAAATCCTCATCAATCTACACACAATACCCCATAATGACAAAGCAAAAACAGGTTTTTAGAAATTTATCAAATAAAAAGAGACCCTTATTTACATAAGTATTCAGACCTTTTTACTATGAGACTTGGAATTGAGCTCAGGTGCATCCTGTTTCTATTGATCATCCTTGAGATTTTTCTACTACTTGTTTGGAGTCCATTTCTGGTAAATTCAATTGATTGGATATGATTTGGAAAGCCACAAACCTTGTTGTGCTCTGACAGTGCATGTCAGAGAAACAATCGAGCCATGAGGTCGAAGGAATTGTCCGTAAAGCTCTGATGCACGATTGTGTCGAGGCACAGATCTGGGGAAGGGTACCAAAACATTTCTGCAGCATTGAAGGTCCCTAAGAACACAGTGCCTTCCACCATTCTTAAATGTTTAGAACCACAAAGACTCTTCCTAGGGCTGGCCACCTAGCCAAACTGAGCAATCGGGGAAGAAAGGCCTTGGTCAAGGAGGTGACCAAGATCACTATGGTCACTCTGACAGAGCTCCAGAGTTCCTATGTGGAGATAGGGGAACCTTCTAGAAGGACAACCATCTCTGCAGCACTCCACCAATCAAGCCTTTATGGTGGAGTGGCCAGATGGAAGCCACTACTCAGTAAAAAGTACATGACAGCCCGCTTGGACATTGCCAAAAGGCACCTAAAGGATTCTCAGACCATGAGAAACAAGATTCTCTGGTTTGATGACACAAAATTAAACTCTTTGGCATGAATGCCATGCGTCACGTCTGGAGGAAACCAGGCACCACTCATCACCTGGCCAATACCATCCCTACGGTGAAGCATGGTGGTGGCAGCATCATGCTGTGGGGATTTTTGTCAGCGGCGGGAGACTAGTCAGGATCGAGTGAAAGATGAACGGCGCAAAGTACAGAGAGATCCGCTCCAGAGCGGTCAGGATCTCAGACTGGGGTGAAGGTTCACCTTCCAACAGGACAATGACCCTAAGCAAACAGCCAAGACAACACAGGAGTGGCATCGGGACAAGTCTCTGAATGTTCTTGAGTGGCCCAGCCAGAGCCCGGACTTAAACCTGATCGAACACCTGTGGAGAGTACTGAGAAGAGCTGAGTGGCGACGCTCCTTATCCAACCTGACAGAGCTTGAGAGGATCTGCAGAGAAGAATGGGAGAAACTCCCTAAATACAGGTGTGCCAAGCTTGTAGTGTCATACCCAAGAATGCTTGAGGCTGTAATCGCTGCCTAATGTGTTTCAACAAAGTCCTGAGTAAAGGGTCTGAATGTAATTGTGATTTTTCTGTTTTTTAAATTCGCAATAAATGTGTAAACATTTCTTAACCTGTTTTTGCTTTGTCGCTATGGGGTATTGTGTGTAGATTTGACGAGGATGAAAAAAAATGACAGTTTCATTTTGTAATGTAACAAAATGTGGAAAAAGTGAAGGGGTCCGAATTCTTTCCAAATGCACCGTATAAATTTGAAGGAAGGTTCAGGGCCTTAATTTAATTCCATTCAATAAATGTTTGTAAATTGCTGACTCACGTCGCAGAAGCTCCTTTGTCAAAGCACCATTGTAACAGGGTGACAAATAAACATCCACCTTGAATAGAATATTTTCCTCTTGCGTGAAGGTTGAGCACAGCCTGCTCTAAGACACAGTTGGCATCGAGGAAAGAGAAAGGCGCCTCTAAAGGTGAAACATATATGAACTGTTTGGACTCGCAATCGGCATTATGTGTCTGGAGGATTTGGTGTCAGACACAGTCCTTTTGCTTGGGGTGTCTAAAGTAGGTCATAGGGCTCTGAACGGTCTTTCAGCAATATGTTTTTCTTCATTCTTCATTTCTTCATTTAATCTCCTGCGAGAGGGAGGACATACTCTGGGACTACATTTCCTGCACTTGTGGACACTTCTGCCAACTCTTCCTCTCTCCTTCCTCCTCCCCTCTCGCAGTGCTATCTAGTGGTTTACTGCAAATGAAGCTGTGCTGAATGCATGTGAACATAATGCCTGTTAAAGGGCTTTGCCATCAGAAGCTGAGATAAGGTGCTCTCTCTCTCTGCCGCACTGCTTTTAAGTCCCGCAGCCTTTGAAGTGAAGGCAATTGGTTCTTACTTTGTGTATTGCCATGGAAACGCTGGGATTCTGCCCACCAAGGGCTCTGTAATGTGAGTCTTGCAGGTGTGGGACCAAAATGTGTCACTGTCAGTTTTCGACAGTTATCATCACTCTTCCTCACTCAGAAGTGTGTGTGCTCGTGTGTGTGTGTGATGGAAAGTTTCCCTTCTTATTGCTCTCTTGCATGTGTCAGTGTGACTTTCAAAAGGAATATTTGACACAATTTAGTGTAGGTTTGTGTACTCCTAACGCGATGCGAGTGTATCTCTAGGGTGTGTGTTCCCCCTCTCCTTCCAAAAATAATATCTCAGCGGCAGGTGGATCTAATTTGATAGAACTTCAACAAAAACCTCCTCCCCGGTCTAGTTTACCCTTCAACATACACATGCAGACACACACACACACACACACACACACACACACACACACACACACACACACACACACACACACACACACACACACACACACACACACACACACACACACACACACACACACACACACACACACACACACACACACACACACACACACCAAACAATGTGTGTGTGTAGACAGAAAGTGTTGATTCCTGGGGAATAAGGTGTGTGTGATGTCCTTCTGACAATGGGTCTGGGACCAGGCCGGGAAGGATACTGTGTCATTTGTCACACAGGGGCCATTAGAAAATGTGTAAACCACACTTGCCTGAGCTTTAGTAGACAGCCGCTGTGCTAACTTTGAGCCAGGAGGAAAAGGTGAACGCCGGTAATGGAACTCGTTTGTCAAAAGCCTGACCTTGTCCAGAATTGCTTCGGTCTTTAACAGGGATGTAAAGGGGGAAAATTCCTCATGAAGGATACAAACCATGCAGGCCCTTCCAGCTCGGCCCTCTGGGCTAACGCATCCGTCTGGGACTGGACTGGCCAGTACATATGTATTTTGCACTGATAGTGTAAAATACATATTGTTGCCACTCACCCACACCTGTCTCCACTCTGCTCATTAGCGCCCCTCCCGTCTTCCGTATCCTGTTGGTCCTTATACATGAATATGTAAATGTTAATATTAAGATCATTTTAGTTGATGTTACATTTGATATGCTGTTGCCATTTTTAGTGCAAATTCTTGCCAGTCCAGCATGTAAGATATTTCAGTTTATCCATTTTTTTGTGTGTTTTTTTTGCACTTGTTAACAGAGAAACATGTCATGCTTGTTTCTCCCTCTTGTATTTCCCTATTACACCACAACCATTTCTTATCCTGCACGCTTTCCCCATGTGTGTGGAATAAAACCCTGCTATTTGGACTCCTGCTTTATCTCCTCAATTCATCTGCATTCTGAACCAGTCGAAACCTCCTTATACAGTCCACCTTTCCTTGAAATACAGTGCCAGTCAAAAGTTTGGACACACCTACTCATTCAAGGGTTTTTCCTTTATTTTTTACTATTTTCTACATTGTAGAATAATAGGGAAGACATCAAAACTATGAAATAACACACATGGAAACATGTAGTAACCAAAAGTGTTAAACCTATCAAAATATATTTGGTAGCCACCCTTTGCCTTGATGACAGCTTTGCACACTCTTGGTATTCTCTCAACCAGCTTCACCTGGAAAGCTTTTCCAACAGCCTTGAAGGAGTTCCCATATATGCTGAGCACTTGTTGGCTGCTTTTCCTTCACTCTGTAAAAATCTTTGGTCATAGATACCTCACATAAATCTCAAATTTGGACTCATCAGACCAAATTACAGATTTCCACCGGTCTAATGTCCATTGCTCGTGTTTCTTGGCTGAAGCAAGTCTTGTTTTCTTATTGGTGTCCTTTTAGTAGTGGTTTCTTTGCAGCAATTCGGCCATAAAGGCCTGATTCACACAGTCTCCTTTGAACAGTTGATGTTGAAATATGTCTGTTACTTGAACTCTGTAAAACATTTATTTGGGCTGCAATTTCTGGGGCTAGTAATTCTAATGAACTTATCCTCTGCAGCAGAGGTAACTTTGAGTCTTCCTTTAGTGTGGCGGTCCTCATGAGAGCCAGTTTCATCATAGCGCTTGATGGTTTTTGCGACTGCACTTGAAGAAACTTTAAAAGTTCTTGACATTTTTCGGATTGACTGACCTTCATGTCTTAAAGTAATGATGGACTGTTGTTTCTCGTTGCTTATTTGAGCTGTTCTTGCCATAATATGGACTTGGTCTTTTACCAAATAGGGCTATCTTCTGTATACCACCCCTACCTTGTTACAACACAACTGATTTGGCTCAAATGCATTTTAAGAAGAAAATAAATTTCACTTTTATCAAGGCACACCTGTTCATTGAAATGCATTCCAGGTGACATGAAGCTGGTTGAGATAATGCCAAGAGTGTGCAAAGCTGTCATCAAGGCAAAGGGTGGCTCTTTTAAAAATCTCAAATATAAAATCAATTTTGATTTGTTTAACACTTTTTTTGGTTGCGAAACGATTCCATGAGTTTTTTCATAGTTTGGATAGCTTCACTATTATTCTATGATGTAGAAAATAGTTTTAAAAAATAAAGAAAATGAATGATTAGGTGTGTCCAAACCTTTCACTGTTACTGTATTTAAAAAATATATATTCTAAATCCCCTCCAAAAACCAGACATCTTAAAATGATGCCATTAACCCTTCGACCTAACCCTGCCGTCTCAAAGGAGCGAGTTCAAACAGCTCAGGGAAGGCTAGTAAAAACCTTTTATTCACAGGGTTTATTCTATTCAATTCTCCAGCAGTACTAGACAATCATCTTCTCAGTTCTTTCTATGTAGATTTAGATCTAGAACCAGTCTGTATGTGACCAGACTCAGGCTGGTAGAATAAGCCATCTCCCCTCTAACCATGGGCTTATTAACTGGGTCATTAAGCCTGGCTGCTCTGCAGTCAGCATAGTGTCTGTGCTAACAGACAGGCCCTGTGGTCTAACGATGGCTTAGTGAAAGACAGACAGACACACAGACAGACAGACAGAACAGTACCAACTATAGAGCCTGTCTGATCTGTTATGATCTCTTATCTAAGAGATCAGGGGTTCTCAAACCTCTCCTTGAGGACCCCCCAGCGGTTCCATGTATTTTAACTATTGCACAGCTAGCACACCGGATTCAAATGGTCAACTAATTATCAAGCTCTTGACTAGGTGAATCAGCTTGGTCAGTAGGTTCAGGGCTACAACTACATTGTTAAACGTCTGGGGGGTCCCTGCGGAGAGGTTTGAGAACCCCTGATCTAAGCTGACGATCTGTGTGAAATCATTAACCGGAGGGGTACGAAACGGATTGATCAGAGGGAGGAGATGCAAGCTGCCTCTTTTTGAACGGCTGTATCTTTATTGGGAAATGTCTGTGGAACACTCCTGATACCACAGGGGATTATGGCGGGCCGGGGGCGATTCTGTTTTCATAATGAAGCATTCTTTAACTACCACCAGTTTGATTGTGCTTTCGTATGCTAATCGTCTCTCTTGCTGTCTCTGTAATCAGAGTGATTGCATGACTGGCTGTGACCGTATGAGATCCAGTGACCACCGGTGTTCTCTAGTCTTTAATACTGTATGGCTGTGGCTGTTCTGCCTGTGTGAGCATGACCATATCAGTCTTCCTTTAAGCTACACGTCTCTGTTCCTGAGGTCATACTAGCCTTGTGCCCTGCTCTCCATCAGGCTGGAGAGAGAGAAGGAGGGAGATGTGTGTCTGTCTGCTTGCTTGGATACCCTGCTCATTTTTATTCTCTATTGCCTGTCCTATTAGTAGAGGCCCTCAGCCCATTCCCACAGCCCCTGCTCATGACCAAGCCCTAATAATGACAGAGATCTAGACACACACACACACACACACACACACACACACACACACACACACACACACACACACACACACACACACACACACACACACACACACACACACACACACACACACACACACACACACACACACACACACACACACACACACACACACACACACACACACACCTGTTCCCCAGGAGGCACAACCTTAACCTGCTATGCGCACAATGTTTTAAAGATGGGAATTGGGAAAGGACCCAGTGAGCAAAATGGCATTGAAAAGATGCCTAAAAGATGTGTTTTCCAAACGTTCAGGTTAGGTTAATTTGAGGTTCTGAGTGAAAGGTGAGAAGATGTCTTTTTAGGACGTTTCAAATATACTGAACAAAAATACACCCAACTTGCAGCAATTTAGAAGATTTTACTGAGCTACAGCTCATATAAGGAAATCAGTCAATTGAAATTAATTCATTAGGCCCTAATCTATGGATTTCAAATGACTGGGAATACAAATATGCATCTGGTCACAGATACTTTAAAAGAAAGGCAGGAGTGTGGATCAGAAAACCAGACAGATATCATGCAGCGAGACACAACTTCTTCGCATAGAGTTGATCAGGCTGTTGATTGTGGCCTGTTTTCCCACTCCTCTTCAATGGCTGTGCAAAGTTGCTGGATATTGGCGGGAACTAGAACACGCTGTCGTAGACGTTGACCCAGAGCATCCTAAACATGCTCATTTGGTAACATGTCTGGTGAGTATGCAGACAATGGAAGAACTGAGACATTTTCAGCTTCCAGGAATTGTGAACAGATCCTTGCGACATTGTGCCATGCGTTATCATGCTGAAAAATTAGGTGATGGTGGTAGATGAATGGGCCGTCATGATCTCGTCACGGTATCACTGTGTATTCAAATAGTCATCGACAAAATGGAATTGTGTTAATTGTCCGTAGCTTATGCCTGCCCATATCATAACCCCATTGTCACCATAGGTCACTCTGTTCACAACATTGACTTCAGTAAACCGCTCGCCCACACGACACCATACACGTGGTGTGTCGTTGAAAGGCTGGTTGGACGTACTGACAATTTCTCTAAAATGATGGCGGTGGCTTATAGTAGAGAAATGAACCTTCAATTCTCTGGCAACAGCTCTGGTGGACATTTCTGCAGTCACCATGCCAATTGCACGCTCCCTCAACTTGAGACATCTGTGGCATTGTGTTTTGTGACAAAACTGCATATTTTAGTGGCCTTTTATTGTCCCCAGCACAAGGTGTACCTGCAGCTCAATCCCCTCTTTCCGTCGATTTAAAGTTTGCGCCTATTCCATAACATGAGTCTTTTGAAAGTGGTATTTCTCTACACAAGAGGATTCGGACACAAAAATGGTTATAATTCTATGTAAAGCCAGATTGACGTGAGCTACAGACTAATAAATCACCACCATCGAAAGATGAGACTCTCATGAACACGACTATGTCGATTGTCTAGCTCTACGACACGCACAAGCTTTACGACAGTCGTCTGAACACTGTTGCGGATGTCCTCATTTCGAAGAGGTATGACTGTCTCTCAGATATAGGACAGACACTTCAAAACCATATTCCTTATACATTTGTTGACTGTCTGATTTGCCATGTACAACTGTGTTATTCAATGTGTTTTTGTTGGGCCAAATTCAATGTTTTTTCAAATAACTTTGAATATAGTGTACCAGTGAAAGGTTTGGACACTTGCTCATTTAAGGGTTTTATTTTTACTATTTTCTACATTGTAGAATAATAGTGAAGACATCAAAACTATGAAGTAACACATATGGAATCATGTAGTAACCAAAAAAGTGTTAAACAAATCAAAGTATATTTTAAATTCTTCAATGTATCCAACGTTTGCCTTGATGACAGCTTTGCACACTCCACACTCTTGCCATTCAATTAAAGAGAAATTGCAGAAATGTAGAGCGGAAGTGGAGAAAGTCAGTTGCAGGTCCATTATGATATTCTGAGAGAGTAACTTGACATATATACCAAGGCAATTAGAAATGCCAGACGGATTCATTTTTCTAACTTGATCAATATTAATCAGAGTAATTAGGGAATGCTCTTCTCAACAATTGATGGCCTGATAAATCATCCCCCCTAAAACCTATGTGAACTTTCAGCCCAACACATAAATGTAATGAGTGTGCGGCTTATTTCAGAGATAAGATAACCAATATTAAGCTGGGTATCAGTCAAACAACACCTGATAAGAAGTGTGATATTTGCTCTAGCCTACCACGTAAAGGCACTATGGATTTATTTTCCCTTGTTGACACAGACATGCTCAGGAAAGTGATATCACAACTTAACTTCTATCTGCCTTCTCAATTCTATCCCCACCAACTTCTTACAAAACAGTTTTTAATTGCATATCTGAAGAAGTGTAAGCTATTGTTCATCACTCCCAGTTCACAGGCACTTTCCCCACTGCATTAACAACTGATATGGTGAAACCCCTTGTGAAGAAAATGAATCAAGATTGTTCAGCTCTTAACAATTTTTGGCCAAACTTCCATTCTTAAGCAAAATTCTGGAGAAATTGGTTTCAAACAGCTAAAACAAAATAATGCCCACCATAGCACAAAGACTGCCTTAGTTAAAGTGGTAAATAAACTTAGATCCAACACAGATGCATAACAACTCTCTGTCCTTGTACTCTTGGATTTAAGTGCAGCATTCAAATGACGCCCTTCTGGATATACTAGAGAGGAGGCCTGTCCAGTTCTAAATTGGTTTAGGACCAATTTGACCAGTCAATATTTTTTTTATCACCCTTGGTGAACATAACTCAGAGAAAATACATATCACGTGGTGTTCCACAAGGTTCGATTTTGGGTCCTGTACTGTTTAGTTTACACAGTGCATTCAGAAGTTATTCAGACCCCTTATATTTTTCTTCATTTTGTTATGATACAGCCTTATTCTAAAATTCTATCATTTTTTCCCCCTCATCTACAGTTGAAGTCGGAAGTTTACATACACTTGTGTTGGAGTCATTAAAACTTGTTTTTCAACCACTCCACAAATTTCTTGTTAACAAACCTATAGTTTTTGCAAGTCGGATAGGACATCTACTTTGTGCATGCATAGGTATTTTTTCCAACATTTGTTTACAGACAGATTATTTCACTTATAATTCACTGTATCACAATTCTAGTGGGTCAGAAGTTTACATACACTAAGTTGACTCTGCCTTTAAACAGCTTGGAAAATTCCAGAAAATTATGTCATGGCTTTAGAAGGCTTTAGAAGCTTTTTGACATCATTTGAGTCCATTGGAGGTGTACCCGTTGATGTATTTCAAGGCCTACCTTCAAACTCAGTGCTTCTTTGCTTGACATCATGGGAAAATCAAAAGAAATTGCCAAGACCTCAGAAAATTGTAGACCTGCAAGTCTGGTTCATCCTTGGGAGCAATTTCCAAATACCTGAAGGTACCTCATTCATCTGTACAAACAATAGAACGCAAGTGGGACCACGCAGGCGTCATACGGCTCAGGAAGGAGATGCGTTCTGTCTTCTAGACATGAACGTACTTTGGTGCGAAAAGTGCAAATCAATCCAAGAACAGCAGCAAAGGACCTTGTGAAGATGCTGGAGGAAACAGGTACAAAGGTATCTATATCCACAGTAAAACAAGTCCTATATCTACATAACCTGAAAGGCCGCTCAGCAAGGAAGAAGCCACTGCCCCAAAACCGCCATAAAAAAGCCAGACTACGGTTTGCAACTGCACATGGGGACAAAGATCCTACTTTTTGGTGAAATGTCCCCTGGTCTGATGACAAAAATAGAACTGTTTAGCAATAATGACCATCGTTATGTTTGGTGGAAAAAGGGGGAGGCTTGCAAGCTGAAGAACACCGTCTCAACTGTGAAGCACGGGGGTGGCAGCATCATGTTGTGGGGGTGCTTTGCTGCAGGAGGGGCTGGTGCACTTCACACAATAGATGGTATCATGAGGCAGGACAATTAAGTGAATATATTGAAGCAACATCTCAAGACATCAGTCAGAAAGTTAAAGCTTGGTCACAAATGGGTCTTCCAAATGGACAATGACCCCAAGCATACTTCCAAAGTTGTGGCAAAATGGCTTAAGGACATCGAAGTCAAGGTATTGAAGTGGACGTCACAAAGCCCTGACCTAAATCCCATAGAAAATGTGTGGGCAGATCTGAAAGAGAGTGTGCGAGCAAGGAGGCCTACAAACCTGCCTCAGTTACACCAGCTCTGTCAGGAGGAATGGGCCAAAATTCACCTAACTTATTGTGGGAAGCTTGTGGAAGGCTTCCTGAAACGTTTGACCCAAGTTAAACAATGTAAGCTAAAATAAATCATTCTCTCTACTATTATATTGACATTTCACATTCTTAAAAGAAAGTGGTGATCCTAACTGATCTAAGACAGGGAATATTTACTAGGATTAAATGTCAGGAATTGTGAAACTGAGTTTAAATGTATTTGGCTAAGGTGTATGTAAACTTCCGACTTCAACTGTATCTACACACAATACCCCATAATGAGAAAGCAAAAACAGGTTTTAGAAATTTCAGCAAATGTAAATTATATTTTGCATAGGTATTCAGACCCTTTACTCAGTACTTGAGTCTTCTTGGGTATGACACTACATGCTTGGCACACCTGTGTTTTTTGGAGTTTCTCCCATTCTTCTCTGAAGATCCTCTCAAGGTCTGTCATGTTGGTTGGGGAGTGTCTCTGCACAGCTATTTTTCAAGTCTCTCCACAGATGTTCGATTGGGTTCAAGTCCGGGCTCTTGGTGGGCCACTCAAGGACATTGAGACTTGTCCCGAAGTCACTCCCTGTGTTGTCTTGGCTGTGTACTTACTGAGTTCTCTGGAGCAGATTTTCATCAACGATCTCTCTGTACTTTGCTTCGATCATCTTTCCCTCCATCCTGACTAGTCTCCCAGTCCCTGCTACTGAAAAGCATCCCCACAGCATGATGCTGCCACCACCATGCTTCACCGTAGGGATGGTATTGACCATGTGATGAGCGTTGCCTGGTTTCCTCCAGATGCGACACTTGACATTCAGGCCAAAGAGTTCAATCTTGGTTTCATCAGACCAGAGAGTCTTGTTTCTCATGGTCTGATAGTCCTTTAGGTGCCATTTGGAAAACTCCAAGAGGACCTGTATGTGCCTTTCACTGAGGGGTGGCTTCCGTCTGGCCACTCAACCATAAAGGCCTGATTGGTGGAGTGTTGCAGAAATGGTTGTCCTTTTGGAAGGTTCTGTCATCTCCACAGAGGAACTCTGGAGCTCTCTCAGATTAACCGTTGGGTTCTTGGTTACCTCCTTGACCAAGGCCCTTCTCCCCCAATTGCTCAGGTTGGCTGGGTGGCCAGCACTCGGAAGGTTCCAAACGTCTTCCATTTAAGAATGATGGAGGCCAGTGTGTTCTTGGGGACCTTCAATGCTGCAGAAATGTTTTGGTATCATGTCTCTTCGACCTCATGGCTTGGGTTTTGCTCTGACGTACACTGTCAACTGTGGAACCTTATATAGACAGGTGTGTTCCTTTCCAAATTATGTCCAATCAAATTATAGAAAAATCTCAGGGATGATCAATGGAAACAGGTTGCACCTGAGCTCAATTTCGAGTCTCATAGTTAAGTACATAAAAAAAAACATGTAATTCTAAAAACCTGTTTTCGCTTTGTCATTATGGGGCATTGTGTGTAGATTGATGAGGAATTTGTTTTATTTAATCCATTTTAGAATAAGTCTGTAAGATGACAAAATGTGGAAAGATTAAAGGCATCTGAATACATTCCGAATGCACTTGGCAGTGTCATCAGAAAGCACAGCATGGATTTTCACTGCTGCGCAGACGATACACAGCTTTACATTTCAGCTCCACGGATAAATGATTAGACCGTATTAGTGATTTATATACTTGGATGGCTCATAACTTCCTGGAGCTAAATGAAGACAAGACCAAAGTACATATTGTTGGAGCCAAAGCACATAGACAGAATCTGGCCTCACATTGAAATTCACGTTCAATAAAGATAAAATACCATGTAAAAAAAACCTAGGTATTTTGGTTATTAAACCCATCCACAATTGTGCACCCCAATACATGTCAGACATGCTTTTAAGTTATGTACCCAGTAGGTCCCTCAGGTCCTCTGACACTGCCCTTTTAACTATCCCAAAGCTTAGGACCAAGAGGCATGGAGAGGCAGCTTTTAGTTACTGCCTCTGGAATGGCCTGCCAGAGAGGGGGGCTGAAACTGTGGACATATTTAAGAGATCTTAAAACACACCTTTTCAGATTTGCTTTTGCCTTTGGGTTCTTTTTAGTCATTTGGGTACTGTCATTATTTTTGTTTTAAATATTATGTATGTTATGTAGTAAATATTTTATGTAGCCACCAAATATGGAGTTGTCACGGTTGTGTGGAGAGACGTGAAACTTCCAAACAAAAAAATAAACAAACAATGAACCGTAACATCAGAGGTGCTACATGCACTAACGCAAAACAAGATCCCACAAAAAAAACAGTCGGGAAATGGCTGCCTAAATATGATTCTCAATCGGAGACGACGCTAAACAGCTGCCTCTGATTGGGAACCATACCAGGCCAACATAGAAATACACCAACCTAGATTACCCACCTTAGTCACACCCCGACCTAACCAAAATAGAGAATAAAAAGGCTCTCTATGGTCAGGGCGTGACAGGAGTGTTATTCAGTAATGTGTTGTATTGGATTTTCCCTAAACATAACACTTTGTATTCAGGACAGGAAGTGAAATGCTTTGCCAATTTTTTGCAAAATTATTTTTGTGGCTTGTTGCAAAAAGGATGTAGAGTGGGGCAAAAAATTATTTCGTCAGCCACCAATTGGCTGTCTTGTATGTCTTCCATTTCCTAATAATTGCTCCCACAGTTGATTTCTTCAAACCAAGCTGCTTACCTATTGCAGATTCAGTCTTCCCAGCCTGGTGCAGGTCTACAATTTTGTTTCTGGTGTCCTTTGACAGCTCTTTGGTCTTGGGCATAATGGAGTTTGGAGTGTGACTGTTTGAGGTTGTGGACAGGTGTCTTTTATACTGATAACAAGTTTAAACAGGTGCCATTAATACAGGTAACGAGTGGAGGACAGAGGAGCCTCTTAAAGAAGAAGTTACAGGTCTGTGAGAGCCAGAAATCTTGCTTGTTTGTAGGTGACCAAATACTTATTTTCCACAATAATTTGCAAATAAATTCATAAAAAATCCTATAATGTGATTTTCTGGATTTTTTTCAAATTTTGTCTGTCATAGTTGAAGTGTACCTATGATGAAAATGACAGGATTTTAAAGCATTTTAGCCAGGCAGCCTAGGATAACATCTACAAGCGTGTAGTGTATGACAGAGTCAGACTGTTTCGACAACATGAAAGAGAGAAGGATGTCATTGGCGTTTCTCTACAAGTAGTGTGAGTCAATGTGTTTTGTTCTACTTACACACACACTCTTTCGTATCGTCTGAGATTCCCAAAGATTGGAAAGCTTCCGCGGTCATCCCCCTCTTCAAAGGGGGTGACACTCTAGACCCAAACTGCTACAGACCGATATCTGTTTGATATGTTTTCCTACCCTGTCTTTCTAAGGTCTTCGAAGGCCAAGTTAACAAACAGATTACTGACCACTTCGAATCCCACCATACCTTCTCCGCTATGCAATCTGGTTTCAGAGCTGGTCATGGGTGCACATCAGCCACGCTCAAGGTTCTAAACGACATCATAACCCCCATCGATAAGAGACATTACTGTGCAGCCATATTCATCGACCTGGCCAAGGCTTTCGACTCTGTCAATCACAACATTCTTATTGGCAGACTCGACAGCCTTGGTTTCTCAAATGATTGCCTCGCCTGGTTTACCAAGCGGAGGGCCTGCTGTCCGGACCTCCGACAGTATCTATGGGTGTGCCACAGGGTTCAATTCTCGGGCCGACTCTCTTTTCTGTATACATCAATGATGTTGCTCTTGCTGCTGGTGATTCTCTGATCCACCTCTACGCAGTCGACACTATTCTGTATACTTCTGACCCCTCCTTGGACACTGTGTTAACTAACCTCCAGACGAGCTTCAATGCCATACAACTCTCCTTCCGTGGCCTCCAACTGCTCTTAAACGCAAGTAAAACTAAGTGCATGCTATTCAATCAATCACTGCCCGCACCTGCTCGCCCGTCCAGCATCACTACTCTGGACGGCTCTGACTTAGAATACGTGGACAACTACAAATACCTGGGTGTCTGGTTAGACTGTAAACTCTCCTTCCAGATCCACATTAAGCATCTCCAATCCAAAATTAAATCTAGAATCGACTTTCTATATCGCAACAAAGCATCCTTCACTCATACTGCCAAACATACCCTCGTAACTTGACCATCCTACCGATCCTCGACTTCGGTGATGTCCTCTATAAAATAGCATTCAACACTCTACTCAACAAACTGGATGCAGTCTATCACAGTGCCATCTGTTTTGTCACCAAAGCCCCATACACTACCCACCATTGCGACCTGTATGCTCTCGTTGGTTGGCCCTCACTTCATACTCGTCGCCAAACCCACTGGCTACAGGTTATCTACAAGTCATAAGACACTCCCAATCCAACCTGACAGAGCTTGAGAGGATCTGCAGCGAAAAATGGGAGAAACTCCCCAAATACAGGTGTGCCAAGCTTGTAGTGTCATACCCAAGAAGACTCGATGCTGTAATCACTGCCAAATGTGCTACAACAAAGTACTGATTAAAGGGTCTGAATATATATGTAAATGTCATATTTCCATTTTCTGTTCAAAGTTTTTGCTTTGTCATTATGTGTAGATTTATTATGTGTAGATTTATGTGTAGATTGATGGGAAGCAAACAATTTAATCAATTTTAGAACAAGGTTGTAAGCAACAAAATGTTGAAAAAGTCTAGGGTTCTGAATACTATTGCTGTATCTACTGCTGTACATATCATTCTTGGTATATCTTGTGTTAATAATTCTGGAGTACATACCTATAGATTTGCATTTTGATTACTGTTACAGTGCTATTTGGGTTGTTAATTGAATTGGTGTACTTTTTGTGTACTTGTTTGACATTTCACTGCATTGTTAGAAGCAAGTAGCACAATCATTTCGCTGCGCCCGCTATAAGATCTGCTAAACTGTGTATGTGACCAATACACTTTTTTAAATGTGATGTTGAACTGGCCTAGCGCTGGAAGGTTTTTGTAGGACATTAGCCTATTTCCTGATAGATTCATCGTTTTAGCCAACATGGCTCTATAGAAATAATATCCTATTTAGCGTTATCAATCCAGCTCAGTGTTTTGAGGTCCCACTTCCTCAGGATGCAAATAATATAGGCCAATATGTACAAAAATGTGCATTTTGACAGGTTGAACATCAAAATATCGATCATGTATTTTCTGTATATGTTAGATGAAATAGTTTTTATCAGGTTACCATCTCAGTTGTGTTTACTTGGCGCTGGAAAAAAAATGTTTAGAGCCCTGCTAATATAACTGTCCTTAAAAAAACACACGCATATATATATTTATATTTACTATTTTCTACAATGGCACACTTAACCAGCATGGCTACCACAGCATTCTGTAGCGATACGCCATCCCATCTGGTTTGCGCTTATTGGGACTATCATTTGTTTTTCAACAGGACAATGACCCAAAACACACCTCCAGGCTGTGTAAGGGCTATTTTACCTCATGAATCTAAATGAGAGAATGCCATGAGTGTGTGTCATCAAAGAAAAGGGTGGCTACTTTGAAGAATATAAGATCTAAAATATATTTTGATTTGTTTAACACTTTTTTTTGGTTACTACATGATTCCATATGTGTTATTTCATAGTTTTGATGTATTCACTATTATTCTTCAATGTAGAAAATAGTCAAACATAAAGAAAAACCCTTGAATTAGTAGGTGTTTCCAAACTTTTGACTGGTACTGCATATATATATATATTGTAGTATTACATTTACCATGATATTACATTTGTTTCCATATCGCCAGCTCTATTACCCCCTCCCCCCCAACAAAAATATTTATCGTAATTTATCACAGATTACGATACATTTGTGCTATAAATATCAATGTGCATTTTCTTTTCCATATTGTCCGTCTCTACAATACAGTACATTATACTATTATCTACTCTGTTGTGCTGAACTGTACTGTGTTGTGCTTTGCTTTCTCCAAACTGGACCAAATCTGAAAGAATACTAGATGTCTATGTTTGGGTTAAATCAAGGCCGGTCCAGATGTTTGAGGACGTTGAAATCAAGGCCGGTCGGGACTGCACCAAAAATATATATATTTTTTAAGACGGCCCAAAAGATGCCGACATCGGCCCGTGCATAGTAAATAGCAAGACCATACGTCTTCATACCTGTGCTGTACTAGAAAGGCTTTTAGAGTTCAGAATGTCTCTAGAGAAAAGGATTGGTACTGTTCTAGATGTTAGTGATTAACTGATGACAGATCAATAGACTTATATTCACACAAAACAACAGAATTGCACTGCATCAGAGCTGTTGGAAATCCCCCTCCTTGCTCAAGGACCAGTGTCTACGCACCGCTTCCGTGCTCCATGTCCTTTCCAACCGCTCCGCTAAAAACCGCTCCACGGTCACGGGAACAGAACAACTGCCTCTCCAAATGTGCTCCATTCATTAAAATCACAATTTAACCAACACCCATCTATTTTAGTGACTACCTGGACCTCCCATTTGGTTTTGAAGTAAACCATATGGATTTGGATGAAAAGTATTTGATAAAAAGATGAAAAGGTAAATGTAAGAAGCACACATCATTTCAAATAGGATACATGTCATATTAAACAGCATATAACTCTCTAAATAAGTCAGGAGCCAGACCGGGAGCCTAAGAAGGAACAAAGGTTAATTATTTAGGCTATATTAGTTCAAAGTTATAGCCTACAAAGAAATACATTGTGAAGCATTTGAGCGTGCGACACAATAGGCTGGTAAGGACATAAAGCGCTCAGCGTCTAAACAACATTTTGTTGTATTAATCATTATTGTTTATAAATTGCATATATAGGCTGTGACTTACTTAGAATTAAATGCGAATTAAACCAAAAATGACTTAGTGCCTTTGAATTCATTCACACTGTTTGGCCAGTGTGTGGCTTCAGGCTCATGTGATGATGCCTGGAGAGCCGGCCAGCAGCAGAGCAGGTCCTCTCCTGGCTGGGCAGAAATGCAGATTTGTATTTTTTATACATACATACATACATACATACATACATACATACATACATACATACATACATACATACATACATACATACATACATACATACATACATACATACATACATACATACATACATACATACATACATACATACATACATACATACATACATACATACATACATACATACATATATATATAGACCTAAAAGTTTTTAGGCAAATAAACCAATGCATAAAAAGGAACGTGGAACGTATGCCAGGCCTATTGGGACAATATCAAATGGCCTATTGTATAGATAATGGAACAAAAATGAACAAAACATTTAAGAGATCTGATTTTTAGTTTATAAATACTTTGCTACAAGACACTTAGTTTTATCTACCCACCTCGTTCCTTTCTTTTAGCACGTGCACATAGTAAGTACAACCATCATGCTTTCGGGATACGTGTCTTTTCAGATTCCACATTGATTCTTTAGTTGTGGACACTACATCACCACACTACCTCTCTTGCTCTTGGTCCTCATCTTTGTAAGTCACCTTGATTTAGTGTGTTTTCTCAGTTTCTTTATGAAAATATTTTGAGAACTCTGTGACTAGTGAAAGCAAGGGGCTATAGTAGCAAACAAGTAGACTACAAATGCATGCTGAGCCGGTCATGCCCTGAGCTCGTGTAGTGAGCGCTACTGGAGCAAAGTTGGAGCGGGTGAGAAGGCGGACGCTCCAGCCTTTGGGAATCTAGCTCTGCTCCAGTCAAATTGGGATCGCTCCGCTCCAGTTCCACTCTCATAGTCTCCACTGCATCAGTGTCAGTACAGTTACAGTGCCTTCAGTTGTGTTACAACTGTATTCAAGCCCTTTGTTATGACAAGCCTAAATAAGTTCATCAGTAAGAATGTGCTTAACAAATCACATAAGTTGCATGGATTCACTCTGTGTGCACTGTAGTGTTTAACATGAATTTTGAATGACTACCTCATCTCTGTAACCCACACATACAATTATCTGTAAGGTCCCTCAGTTGAATTTCAACCACAAAGACCAGAGAGGTTTTCCAATGCCTTGCAAAGAAGGGCACATATTGGTTGATGGGTGAAAACAGTATCCCTTTGAGCATGGTAAAAGTTATTAATTACACTTTGGGTGCATTGATACACTATCCTGTCACGACAAAGATTCAGGCATCCTCAGTTGCTAGAGAGGTTTCTGGAGAGGAAGGAAAGCACCCAGAGATTTCACCATGAGGCCAATGGTGACTTTAAAACAGTTACCGAGTTTAATGGCTGTGATAGAAGAAAACTGAGGATGGATCAACAACATTATAGTTACTCCACAATACTAACATAATTGACAGTGTGAACATAAGGAAGCCTGTACAGAATATGCATCCTTTGCAACAAGGCACCAAAATAATACTGAAAAAAATATTAGCTTTTTGTCCTGAATATGTGTAACAGTATGTTTTTGACAAATACAATACATTACTGAGTACCCCAATCCATATTTTTCATGCATAGTGGTGGCTGCATCATGTTATGGATATGCTTGTAATCATTAAGGACTGGGGAGTTTTTCAGGATAAAGGGAATGGAGCTAAGCACAGGCAACATCCTAGATTGTCTGCTTTCCACCAGACACTGGGAGATGAATTCCCCTTTCAGCAGGATTGGGAATTTAGCCAGGACACCTGGGTTAACACCCCTACTCTTATGATGCAAAGGGATCTTTTTCGTACCACAGAGTGAGGACACCCATTTAACATCCCCAATCACTACCCTGGGGCATTAGAATATATATATTTTTAGACCAGAGGAAAGAGTGCCTCCTACTGGCCCTCCAACATCACCTGGTCTCCCATCCAGGGACCAATCAGTACCAACCCTGCTTAGCTTCAGAGGCAAGCAAGCAGTGGGATGCAGGCTGGTATTCTGCTGGTTATCCAGAAAGACTCACAGCTGTAATCGCTGCCAACAGGGCTTTTACAACAGGGTTCCCCAACTGGTGGGCCAAATTTGGTCTGCGGGTGGCTTTATTTGGCCTCCCAAGTTTTCTGAGCGTAATGGACTGTAAATAACCCAACAGGAAATCGGCTCCAAGTGATTTTAATTTAACGCATAATAGAGACATACGTGATCATATACAAATGTAAGCAAGGTTTGAAATGGTTATGTTTTAATCAAACATTATATCTGTTTTGGCTTCTTGCGGCCAATTTGCAGTCTACAAATTATTTGTAATTATTTTCACGGGCACCCAACCATCTTCTCAAGACAAAATCAGGCCGCGGCTGAAATCTAGTTAGTTTTTTTTGTTTTGGCTCTGTACTTCAGCACTTTAGATTTGAAAAGAGGTTACAATTGAGGTTAAAATTTAGGTTATTTTTCTCCATACCAGGTGAACTGTTTAGAAATTAGAGCACTTTTTGAAATTACATGTAAATTTGATTTATTTCATTTACAATACATTTGCAAACATTTCTAAACTTTTTCACTTTGTCATTATGGAGTATTGTGTGTAGATGGGTTAGAAAAAACATACATTTATCCACAACAAAATGTGGAATGAGTCAAGAGCTATGACTACTTTCTGAAGGCACGGTATAATATTTTACAACACACAGAGAATCCCCAGTGAATCAGTAGATGAGAGAACAATCATTCCCCTCGGGGTGAATAATAATCGTCCGCTGGCCAAATCTCACAAAACATACATAACAGTAGAAACGAATAGATTAGCCTACTGTAGCATAGTAACACCGTAACTGCTACATTAGCCATGCACAGTCAGTCACACTGGAGCTGCTACATTAGCCTAGCACAGTCAGTCACACTGGAGCTGCTACATTAGCCATGCACAGTCAGTCACACTGGAGCTGCTACATTAATTAGCCTAGCACAGTCAGTCACACTGGAGCTGCTACATTAGCCATGCACAGTCAGTCACACTGGAGCTGCTACATTAGCCTAGCACAGTCAGTCACACTGGAGCTGCTACATTAGCCATGCACAGTCAGTCACACTGGAGCTGCTATATTAGCCATGCACAGTCAGTCACACTGGAGCTGCTACATTAGCCTAGCACAGTCGGTCACACTGGAGCTGCTACATTAGCAATGCACAGTCAGTCACACTGGCGCTGCTACATTAGCCTAGGACAGTCAGTCACATTGGAGCTGCTACATTAGCCTAGCACAGTCAGTCACACTGGAGCTGCTACATTAGCCTAGCACAGTCAGTCACACTGGAGCTGCTACATTAGCCATGCACAGTCAGTCACACTGGAGCTGCTACATTAATTAGCCTAGCACAGTCAGTCACATTGGAGCTGCTACATTAGCCATGCACAGTCAGTCACACTGGAGCTGCTACATTAGCCATGCACAGTCAGTCACACTGGAGCTGCTACATTAGCAATGCACAGTCAGTCACACTGGAGCTGCTACATTAGCCTAGGAGAGTCAGTCACATTGGAGCTGCTACATTAGCCTAGCACAGTCAGTCACACTGGAGCTGCTATATTAGCCTAGCACAGTCAGTCACACTGGAGCTGCTACATTAGCCTAGGACAGTCAGTCACATTGGAGCTGCTACATTAGCCTAGCACAGTCGGTCACACTGGAGCTGCTACATTAGCAATGCACAGTCAGTCACACTGGAGCTGCTACATTAGCACAGTTGGTGTGAAATCAAATCAAATCGTGATCGTCATAAGCTGCGTGTTGGGATGCTGCGGGGACTTGCTTCCATTCAGCCACAAGAGCATTAGTGAGGTCGGGCACTGATGTTGGGTGATTAAGCCTGGTTCGCAGTCGGCATTCCAATTCATCCCAAATGTGTTCAATGGGGTTGAGGTCAGGGCTCTGTGCAGGCCAATCAAGTTCTTCCACACTGATCTCGACAAAACATTTCTGTTTTGACCCTGCTTTGTGCAAGGGGATATTGTCATGCTGAAACAGGAAAGGGCCTTCCCCAAACGGTTGCCACAAAGTCCAGAATGTCACTGTTTGCTGTAGAGTTAAGATTTCCCTTCACTGGAGCTAAGGGGCCTTGCCCGACCTATGGAAAAACAGCCCCAGATCCTTATTCCTCCTCCAAACTTTATAGTTGGCACTATGCATTGGGGCAGGTAGTGTTCTACTGGCATCCGCCAAACCCAGATTCATCCTTTGGATTGCCAGATGGTGAAGCGGGATTCATCACTCCAAAGTTTCCACTGCTCCAGAGTCAAATGGCGGCGAGCTTTCCACCACTCCAACTGACATTTGGCATTGCACATAGTGATCTTATGCTTGTGTGCAGCTGCTCGGCCATGGAAGCCCACTTCATGAAGCTCCTGACTAACAGTTATTGTTGCTTCCAGAGGCAGTTTGGAACTTGGTAGTGAGGACAGACTATTGTTATGCGCTTCAGCACTCAGTGGTCCCGTTCTGTGTATTGTGTAGCCTACCACTTTGTGGCTGAGCCGTTGTTGCCCCTAGACATTTCACAATAACAGCACTTACAGTTGACCAGGGAATTTTACCAACTGACTTGTTGGAAAGGTGGTATCCTATGATGGTGCCATGTTGAAAGTCACTGAGCTCTTCAGTAAGGCCATTCTACTGGCAATGTTTATCTATGGAGATTGCATGGCTGTGTGCTCGATTTTATACACCTGTCAGCAACGGGTGTGGCTGAAATAGCCGAATCCACAAATTTGAATGGGTGTCCACATACATACTTTTGTATATATAGTGTATTTATGTGTCTAACTTTCTCACTCATCATTATTCACGATTCGGTAGCATCCACATTAATGTAGAAGTGTTTAGAAACATATTCTTATTTACAATAAAAGTGACTCCAAAATGACACAATACATTATTTACCATTCATTTCTGTTGGGCAGAAAATAATCTGAAACGCAACAAAAACAAACAGCAAATGCATCCAACAAGTTTGTGGAGTCAAAAGCTTGATGTAATCATTGAGTGCTAGGAATATGGGACCAAATACTAAACTTTTGACTACTTTAATACACACAAGTGTGTCTCATACTTTTGGTCCTCTAAAATGTGGGGAATATTTACAAAACGGTTCACCCAGTATGGATTGAAATACCCTCAAATTAAAGCTGACAGTCTGCACTTTAACCTCACAGTCATTGTATCATTTCAAATCCAAAGTATTGGAGTACAGAGCCAAAACCAAAAATGTCTTGTGAAACTTTCTGCTTTACTGATTGAGCTGGTGCACCATCACCATGTACAGATGATAACTGACCATTCCAGCCCCTCCACATCCTCAGACTCCCGTCTTTCCCCTTCAGTCGCGCAAGTTTAAAACGATTGTCTTAAGGCAATTTTACACACTGTTATGAAGGGATCAATAAACTATCAAGCACGGCGGCTAAATAACAGTCATTAAGGAAGCGCTGAGTGAATTGATTTGACACTGAAAGAAGTTGATCTCCTTTTTAACTAGTTGTTCTTTCGGATAAGCAGCAGAGTGATGGGAAATGGCACAACATTAAATCCGGGGGTGCGTTCAGTTCGGTTCAATGTTTACTACGTTTGTGCGTCTGCTAAATGACTTAAATGTAAATGTAAATGTTTGTACTAAACGACACAATTCCCCAAAACAGTGGGCAGCATTCTTATTATGAAATACATCTGCTCCCGTTTGATGGGTGTGGCGTGGTCAATTTGAGTTTGACCATTTTTAAATTACAAAACTCATTCAGCACACCATACACGATTGTCCTCTGGGCCATATAGTACAGTACAATTTCCCTTGAATGAAACTTTTAACACCGTTTGTCATGTTTGTCATTTATTATCATGTCTTGTCCCTGTGCTCCCCATTCTATTCGTTTCCCTCTGCTGGTCTTATTAGGTTCTTTCCCTCTTTCTATCCCTCTCTCTCCCCCTCCCTCTCTCACTCTCTCGCTCTCTCTTCTCTCTATCGTTCCGTTCCTGCTCCCAGCTGTTCCTATTCCCCTAATCAATCATTTAGTCTTCCCACACCTGTTCCCGATCCTTTCCCCTGATTAGAGTCCCTATTTCTTCCTTTGTGTTCCGTTCCTGTCCTGTCGGTTCCTTGTTTAGAATTCACCGTGCTGTGATTGTGTATCGCCCTGTCGTGTCGTGTTTTCCTCAGATGCTGCGTGGTGAGCAGGTGTCTGAGTCTGTCTGGTTCAAGTGCCTTCCCGAGGCAACCTGCTGTTCACCTGCTGTTCAAGATCGAGTCTCCAGTTTGTCCTCGTCATTTCGAGTGAAAGTTGTTTTTTTGTTTGTATTTACTTTACTGGATTAAAGACTCTGTTTTCGCCAAGTCGCTTTTGGGTCCTCTTTCACCTGCATGACAGAAGGAACCGACCAAGGAATGGACCCAGCGACTTCAGACGCTCGTTACACTGCCGTCGAGATCCAAGGAGCCATGCTCGGCAGACACGAGCAGGAATTGTCTGCTGCTCGCCATGCCGTGGAGAACCTGGCCGCTCAGGTTTCCGACCTCTCTGGACAGTTCCAGAGTCTACGTCTCGTGCCACCTGTTACTTCCTGGCCTGCCGAGCCTCCAGAACCTAGGGTTAATAACCCACCTTGCTACTCCGGGCAGCCCACTGAGTGCCGCTCCTTTCTCACGCAGTGTGAGATTGTGTTCTCTCTCCAACCCAACACATACTCTAGAGAGAGAGCTCGGGTTGCTTACGTCATTTCACTCCTTACTGGCCGGGCTCGAGAATGGGGCACAGCTATCTGGGAGGCAAGGGCTGATTGCTCTAACAAGTTCCAGAACTTTAAAGAGGAGATGATTCGGGTTTTTGACCGTTCAGTTTTTGGTAGGGAGGCTTCTAGGGCCCTGGCTTCCTTATGCCAAGGTGAACGGTCCATAACGGATTATTCTATTGAGTTTCGCACTCTTGCTGCCTCTAGTGAGTGGAACGAGCCGGCGCTGCTCGCTCGTTTTCTGGAGGGACTCCACGCAGTGGTTAAGGATGAGATTCTCTCCCGGGAGGTTCCTTCAGATGTGGACTCTTTGATTGCTCTCGCCATCCGCATAGAACGACGGGTAGATCTTCGTCACCGGGCTCGTGGAAGAGAGCTCGCATCAACGGTGTTTCCCTGCTCCGCATCGCAACCATCTCCCTCCTCTGGCTTTGAGACTGAGCCCATGCAGCTGGGAGGGATTCGCATCTCGACTAAGGAGAGGGAACGGAGGATCACCAACCGCCTGTGCCTCTATTGCGGAGTTGCTGGACATTTTGTTAATTCATGTCCAGTAAAGCCAGAGCTCATCTGTAAGCGGAGGGCTACAGGTGAGCGCAACTACTCAAGTCTCTTCATCAAAGTCCTGTACTACTTTGTCGGTCCATCTACGCTGGACCGGTTCGGGTGCTACATGTAGTGCCTTGATAGACTCTGGGGCTGAGGGTTGTTTCATGGACGAAGCATGGGTTCGGAAACATGACATTCCTTTCAGAGAGTTAGAGAAGCCTACGCCCATGTTCGCCTTAGATGGTAGTCATCTTCCCAGTATCAGATTTGAGACACTACCTTTAACCCTCACAGTATCTGGTAACCACAGTGAGACTATTTCTTTTTGATTTTCCGTTCACCGTTTACACCTGTTGTTTTGGGTCATCCCTGGCTAGTATGTCATAATCCTTCTATTAATTGGTCTAGTAATTCTATCCTATCCTGGAACGTTTCTTGTCATGTGAAGTGTTTAATGTCTGCCATCCCTCCCGTTTCTTCTGTCCCTACTTCTCAGGAGGAACCTGGCGATTTGACAGGAGTGCCGGAGGAATATCATGATCTGCGCACGGTCTTCAGTCGGTCCCGAGCCAACTCCCTTCCTCCTCACCGGTCGTATGATTGTAGTATTGATCTCCTTCCGGGGACCACTCCTCCTCGGGGTAGACTATACTCTCTGTCGGCTCCCGAACGTAAGGCTCTCGAGGATTATTTTGTCTGTGTCTCTTGACGCCGGTACCATAGTGCCTTCTTCCTCTCCGGCCGGGCGGGGTTCTTTTTGTTAAGAAGAAGGACGGTACTCTGCGCCCCTGCGTGGATTATCGAGGGCTGAATGACATAACGGTTAAGAATCGTTATCCGCTTCCCTTATGTCATCAGCCTTCGAGATTCTGCAGGGAGCCAGGTGCTTTACTAAGTTGGACCTTCGTAACGCTTACCATCTCGTGCGCATCAGAGAGGGGGACGAGTGGAAAACGGCGTTTAACACTCCGTTAGGGCATTTTGAGTACCGGGTTCTGCCGTTCGGTCTCGCCAATGCGCCAGCTGTTTTTCAGGCATTAGTTAATGATGTTCTGAGAGACATGCTGAACATCTTTGTTTTTGTCTATCTTGACGATATCCTGATTTTTTCTCCGTCACTCGAGATTCATGTTCAGCACGTTCGACGTGTTCTACAGCGCCTTTTAGAGAATTGTCTCTACGTAAAGGCTGAGAAGTGCTCTTTTCATGTCTCCTCCGTTACTTTTCTCGGTTCCGTTATTTCCGCTGAAGGCATTCAGATGGATTCCGCTAAGGTCCAAGCTGTCAGTGATTGGCCCGTTCCAAGGTCACGTGTCGAGTTGCAGCGCTTTTTAGGTTTCGCTAATTTCTATCGGCGTTTCATTCGTAATTTCGGTCAAGTTGCTGCCCCTCTCACAGCTCTTACTTCTGTCAAGACGTGTTTTAAGTGGTCCGGTTCCGCCCAGGGAGCTTTTGATCTTCTAAAAGAACGTTTTACGTCCGCTCCTATCCTCGTTACTCCTGACGTCACTAGACAATTCATTGTCGAGGTTGACGCTTCAGAGGTAGGCGTGGGAGCCATTCTATCCCAGCGCTTCCAGTCTGACGATAAGGTTCATCCTTGCGCTTATTTTTCTCATCGCCTGTCGCCATCTGAGCGCAACTATGATGTGGGTAACCGTGAACTGCTCGCCATCCGCTTAGCCCTAGGCGAATGGCGACAGTGGTTGGAGGGGGCGACCGTTCCTTTTGTCGTTTGGACAGACCATAAGAACCTTGAGTACATCCGTTCTGCCAAACGACTTAATGCCCGTCAAGCTCGTTGGGCGTTGTTTTTCGCTCGTTTCGAGTTTGTGATTTCTTACCGTCCGGGTAGCAAGAACACCAAGCCTGATGCCTTATCCCGTCTGTTTAGTTCTTCTGTGGCTTCTACTGATCCCGAGGGGATTCTTCCTTATGGGCGTGTTGTCGGGTTAACAGTCTGGGGAATTGAAAGACAGGTTAAGCAAGCACTCACGCACACTGCGTCGCCGCGCGCTTGTCCTAGTAACCTCCTTTTCGTTCCTGTTTCCACTCGTCTGGCTGTTCTTCAGTGGGCTCACTCTGCCAAGTTAGCTGGTCATCCCGGTGTTCGAGGCACTCTTGCGTCTATTCGCCAGCGCTTTTGGTGGCCGACTCAGGAGCGTGACACGCGCCGTTTCGTGGCTGCTTGTTCGGACTGCGCGCAGACTAAGTCGGGTAACTCTCCTCCTGCCGGTCGTCTCAGACCGCTCCCCATTCCTTCTCGACCATGGTCTCACATCGCCTTAGACTTCATTACCGGTCTGCCTTTGTCTGCGGGGAAGACTGTGATTCTTACGGTTGTCGATAGGTTCTCTAAGGCGGCACATTTCATTCCCCTCGCTAAACTTCCTTCCGCTAAGGAGACGGCACAAATCATTATTGAGAATGTATTCAGAATTCATGGCCTCCCGTTAGACGCCGTTTCAGACAGAGGCCCGCAATTCACGTCACAGTTTTGGAGGGAGTTCTGTCGTTTGATTGGTGCGTCCGTCAGTCTCTCTTCCGGGTTTCATCCCCAGTCTAACGGTCAAGCAGAGAGGGCCAATCAGACGATTGGTCGCATACTACGCAGCCTTTCTTTCAGAAACCCTGCGTCTTGGGCAGAACAGCTCCCCTGGGCAGAATACGCTCACAATTCGCTTCCTTCGTCTGCTACCGGGTTATCTCCGTTTCAGAGTAGTCTGGGTTACCAGCCTCCTCTGTTCTCATCCCAGCTTGCCGAGTCCAGCGTTCCCTCCGCTCAAGCGTTTGTCCAACGTTGTGAGCGCACCTGGAGGAGGGTGAGGTCTGCACTTTGCCGTTACAGGGCACAGACTGTGAGAGCCGCCAATAAACGCAGGATTAAGAGTCCAAGGTATTGTTGCGGCCAGAGAGTGTGGCTTTCCACTCGCAACCTTCCTCTTACGACAGCTTCTCGTAAGTTGACTCCGCGGTTCATTGGTCCGTTCCGTGTCTCCCAGGTCGTCAATCCTGTCGCTGTGCGACTGCTTCTTCCGCGACATCTTCGTCGCGTCCATCCTGTCTTCCATGTCTCCTGTGTTAAGCCCTTTCTTCGCACCCCGTTCGTCTTCCCTCCCCCCCGTCCTTGTCGAGAGCGCACCTATTTACAAGGTACATAAGATCATGGACATGCGTTCTCGGGACGGGGTCACCAATACTTAGTGGATTGGGAGGGTTACGGTCCTGAGGAGAGGAGTTGGGTTCCGTCTCGGGACGTGCTGGACCGTTCACTCATTGATGATTTCCTCCGTTGCCGCCAGGATTCCTCCTCGAGTGCGCCAGGAGGCGCTCGGTGAGTGGGGGGTACTGTCATGTTTGTCATTTATTATCATGTCTTGTCCCTGTGCTCCCCATTCTATTCGTTTCCCTCTGCTGGTCTTATTAGGTTCTTTCCCTCTTTCTATCCCTCTCTCTCCCCTCCCTCTCTCACTCTCTCGCTCTCTCTTCTCTCTATCGTTCCGTTCCTGCTCCCAGCTGTTCCTATTCCCCTAATCAATCATTTAGTCTTCCCACACCTGTTCCCGATCCTTTCCCCTGATTAGAGTCCCTATTTCTTCCTTTGTGTTCCGTTCCTGTCCTGTCGGTTCCTTGTTTAGAATTCACCGTGCTGTGATTGTGTATCGCCCTGTCGTGTCGTGTTTTCCTCAGATGCTGCGTGGTGAGCAGGTGTCTGAGTCTGTCTGGTTCAAGTGCCTTCCCGAGGCAACCTGCTGTTCACCTGCTGTTCAAGATCGAGTCTCCAGTTTGTCCTCGTCATTTCGAGTGAAAGTTGTTTTTTTGTTTGTATTTACTTTACTGGATTAAAGACTCTGTTTTCGCCAAGTCGCTTTTGGGTCCTCTTTCACCTGCATGACACCGTTCTGTCGTACTGAACGCACCCCGGGTGTAGAATCCTTTGTTTGACCTGTGACCTCAAACTTTAGTTACTCGTATGTCTTCTGTTCTGAGAGATGTTACTTAGAGAATCCCTCCCTATCTGTCTATCCCCTCCCCTTCCTCTTTCCATTTCTTTCTGTCTGTCTGTCTGTCTCTCTCTCTCCTCTCTCTCTCTCTCTCTCTCTCTCTCTCTCTCTCTCTCTCTCTCTCTCTCTCTCTCTCTCTCTCTCTCTCTCTTATGGCTGTTCCTCTGTTCCCTTTGTTATCTGTGTCTGTCTGACTTTGTCTGTCAATCTCTGTCACTCTGCCTCTCTCTGTCACTCGCTTTCTATCTGCAAGGGCCGCTCCTCTGTCACCACATCACCATGGAAACGTCATGTCACTCTGTCCCTGTCGCCGGCTGTCTGTATCTTTAATTACGTTCAGACAAAAGTCGGTGTCTTGTGTTTTTTTTCTATCTTCTTCCTTTTCACATTCTCCCCATCGGAATGTCCCTCCCAACTCGGGCTGCGTGATTAGCGTTCGTCGGAGGGATTTGCATAAGAACAGTGAGACCGTGGCGGCGGCGCTGTGGCATAGGAGACCCAAGGAGAGATTAGCGACATTAGCATGCTGGAGCCTACAGGGCTCAAGCTACAGCTAACGGTGTCTATGCAGGAGATTGTCTGACTTGTTCTGCTACTCACAGACAGGCTCTATACAAAGAAACATGGACAGTTGGAAGTTGGATATAAGTTTCCTATGGACCTAGTACTTACTCTGTCCTTAGGGTCCCCAGACCTGGGCTAGGTTAAGTTCAAGTCTTTTCAGTGTTAGTGTTACAAAAGCTGCTTGTTTGCCAAGGGGCATGTCTTGATTTCCTGTCCGCCTATGGGGTCGTTGGCTTGGGGATTTTATATGCCTTTGACAGGAAAGGGAAATACATGAATTCCTCTCAATACTCATACCACTAAACACATCTGACCACGGTGATGAGATTGAGCTGATCACTCATTCTCAGAGAATCACCTCCCTGTAAAATGGGAATTGTCCTGCAGCTCCTCCTGAGGTCCGGAATGCAATCACTTCACTGTACTGAAGGGAATCAACATTGAGAGAATGGAGTGAAAATCACAGCCACGCACATACATCATTAATTCATTCATTCATTCAGACTCACAGTCCATCAGCAGCAATGCCCAGCCTTGGCTGAGAAACTTGCTTGGCCTAGCCTGGGGTTGAGACACTTGCTTGGCCTAGCCTGGGGTTGAGACCACCACACAGCTTGGATTGGCCTCAGCCATAAATAGGCAGCAATATTTCTCTGACAGTGGTGTGAGTGCGCAGATATATCACAGAGAGAGGCCACCGCTATCATCAGGGGATATAGAGGGAGAGGGACGCTGTCCATCTTCCTCCTCTGGGCAGGAGTCTGGCACAGAGACAACACAGGGCGCAGAGTTGGCGGCTGACCTAGGGTTGTCACTAGTTACCACAGCCAAAAAGTCATAACTATGGCTAAACCCCGTCTATTTCTACAATTTCCCTTCTTAAAATCTGCTTTAAACCCTAACCTTAACCACACTGCTAACCTTATGTCTAATCCTAACCTCATATGATGAACAAAAAGATTGTTAAAAGAGGAGAGGACCCCACGCACCTGCTGTGTCACGCACACAAGCAAACATACCCACATGCATTCAGCGTTGGGTTTGCCTTGTGTGATTATCCTATGTAGATTTAAAGGTGAGCCTCGGTTGTTTGAGATGATCCTGTCAGCTAGACGGAGGACCGTTATGACACAACATCCCCCTTGTATGTTCTACTACTCTGCTCCTCTTGGGAACTTCTGGGCTGGGATGAGGGGCCTTGTCTCTCGCGGTTGACCTGTGCTGGATGAGGTGTATATAACAGTGCGTCTTTTTCCAATGAGTGTGTGGGTGTTTGCCTGTTGTGCACAAATGGCTGTGTTCAGTTCGCTCATTGACAAAGATCAATCTCTCTCTTCCATTTCTCTTTCCCTCTCCTCTTTTTCTTTCCCTTTCCTTACCAATTTTATTCACCTCAAATGTCTCCCTCTATTTCTATCTCTAGCTGGCTGCCCAGACTCTCTCATAACGGAGTTGCATCACTTCCGAGCCCTAGGTGATGAACAGGTGAGTCCTGAACAGTGACCCCAAACAAACAAACTCCTATCTATCCTATCTAGAGGGAAACTAGCATCCCCACCGCCACCCAGCATCAACCTCAGCCTTCCTGTCTTACTCAGGTCACAAGGGAAATATGCTCCTGGTCTCTCTGTCACATCTAACAGTGCTTTAATTGTCTCATTTGGTGCTACAATACAGTGTCTGCCACTATCCTGGTGTTGTAAGCTCCATGCTCTACAAACTGAGCTACCAGCCCACCCTTCAACTAGCCTAACGTCCGTCCCAAATGAGCAACATCTCTCGCTCTCTCTCTCTCTCTCTCCATCCATCTCACAGAACCTCAGCCAGGAAGAGCATGAGTCGGTTTTAAGAGGGAGTGACTGATTCTCTACTCTACCACTCAATACTCTTCATTCACCCCCTCTGCCAGGGGTATTAAAAATCTGACCCTACAAGGTAGTGGAAAGCAGTGGATCTGGCTTTGAATTTGAATGCCCTATACTCCTCCTTATCTTCCACACTTCTATACTTCCACTGTAAAATAGTGTCATTTTGAAGTAGCTTACTAATAAGGGAAATTATAAACAATAAGGACCGTGCGCCATTGTTCACTCCTGAGACTCTTCAGGCAAACATACTCTCTTCAACATTATTTCAATTTACTCCGACATAGGATTAGCACATTTGCAATAGTAAACATAATGAAGTGATGAAACGATGCTCCTGTTGCATGAGTGAGTTATTGGCGGGGCTTTGAATTCTGAATATGAATGCTTAGCCAACTCTAAGCTTGCCCTGTGGTTCCATTGCTCAGTGAAACGCGCCACTCTGAAAGCATAAGTGATGTGAACCGGATGGTTAGAAAGCCCCTTCTGAGCTGAGCCTTTATGCAGATGTATGATTGAGGCATGCGTCAATTAGCCTTGTCACAGAGACACAATTAGCATGACTATGTGTCTGGTCATAATGCTGTGTGTGTGTGTGTGCGTGTGCGTGTGCGCGTGTTTGTGTGTGTGTGTGCGTGCGTGCGTGCGTGCGTGCGTTGCGTGCGTGCGTGCGTGCGTATGCATGAGTGCACCTCTCTTTTGCCCCAGCCTTTTTCCTTCTCTCAATAAATGTCAATAAAATGATGCTTAAAGACATGAAATACCATATTGTCGAAGCGGAAATGAATTTATTTCAAATCCATCAAAAACGGATAATGAAATAATGAATGAATCTCTCTCTCTCTCTCTGTGTGTATATCAGTATGAGCGGTACCAGCAGTATGCAGCCGAGGAGTGTCTCCTCCAGATGGGAGGAGTGTTGTGTCCAGCCCCTGGATGTGGAGCAGGCCTGCTGCCTGAGGAGGACAAGAGGATGATCCAGTGTCTGCTCAGCAACGGTTTAGGGTGCGGGGTGAGACATGCATACGCGCAAGCACACGACACGTGAAGAGATGTCGTTATAAAACGAGTTGCATGATGTTCTCTAATTAGCCACCCGATTTAAAGATGAGGAGATAGTATACATTAGTGCCGACTGATTGCATGTTTGCAAACACCGCCATCTTCATCACAGGGGAGCAGAATTGGGGTCGCTACAGGGCTCATCGCTCACCTACAGTATCTCAGTCTATATCTCAATCTCTCCATCTATCTGTCTCCACTAACAGCAGCCTGGCTTAGAGAGGAAGAGAGATGATGAGGGAGATGAGGGAGGCAGGGAGAGAGGGAGGGAGCATACATAAATGTGTAGCCATAAGATCCCAGGTGACATTGAGCAAAAGCAAGCAATGCAGGTGTAGAAGCGCGGTGGCTGGGAGTTTTTCCTAGCCACCGTGCTTCTACACCTGCATTGTTTGGGGTTTTAGGCTGGGTTTCCGTACAGCACTTTGTTATATTAGCTGATGTAAGAAGGGCTTTAGAAATACATTTGATTTGACTGAGAGGGTGGTGGTGTGTGTATGTGCACATTCATTCCAGTCCATCCAGAGGTCTGTGGGAAGCAGATAAAGCCTCTATAAGTGTCAGGCTGCTACTTTAAGACAAGGA